>NC_046666.1:118525660-118543288 GCF_010883055.1 Belonocnema kinseyi | reverse complement strand
ATTTCAGCCACAACCACGTCTCACGACCGTGAGATAGGTGTTTACAGTCTGTAAAGGAATCAATACGACGATCCAGCAAAAGCCTCGTGCACCCTAAGAACATAGAGCGATCCAAGGACAACCGCCTTCTGCATATTTCCCGCAAGTATTTTAGCATATTGTTGACACGCAGGGATGCTTTTTAGGCCATTAGCAAGAGAAAGCTTGGCACCTCCAAGAGCGCCGATGATAAGGACAATTAGTTTAACAGAATATTCCGCGTACAATCGTTGCAACTCCCTTATAAGGTCTCGATACCTCTCTTTCTTTTCATTCTCCGTGGTTATGATTTTTTTTCAGCTGGTCCCGAAAATTCGATGACGAACATGGTTCGCTTCTCGAAGTCAAGAAGAACCATGTCAGGCCTCGAGTGAGCAACACAAACAATTGTCGAGAATATAAAGTTCCAGTATATGCGGCACTTCCTGTTCTCGACAATTGACTCAATTTCTTTAGGAGCATTTAGAGGAGCGATATTAAGGTTAATGCCGTAAGAGTGATAGAGATGGTAATAAAGCACTCTTAGTGCCGCATTGTGCCTTTGAATGTAGGTCGTTCCTGCGTGAGTTGGACAACTAGATAGTATGTGAGCTAAATGCTCGGCGTGTGCATGGCACGCCCTGCAACTATCATCGGGAAAGTCTTGGCTCAAAATGTGGCGACGGTATGTTAAGGTGGAAATGACACCCTCTTGGCATGCAAAGATGAAACCCTCCGTATCAGACTTCAATCCGGGAGATTTAAGGAAAGCAAACGTTAGCTCACAAGACATTGACTAATCCTTCACATTTCTGTGGAAGATACCGCGCATCCTTTTATCGAGGAGCTGTCCACGAAAGATTTTCTCTTGTGCTTTCTTAATCCGGGATTTCAGGAGTGTGTACTCGAGATAGATAAGATTTGATGCATTTTGCTCACCCCTCATACTGAAGTCAAGTCCGAGTGTTTCAGCAGCCTCCTCCGCTGCTTTGTACAGAAACGCTCCTTTACCCACTTCTTCGTGATTCCTGGCCATTTTAAGAAGAGGGTCTCTTCCATTTGCAACTCTATGTGCTGTACTCAGAATAATCCTGTTGTGAAGACATTCAAGACTCAATATTCCGCTACCCCCTTGACGGCGTGAGATGTAAAGTCGCGGAACGGAAGAATTAAGATGCATGCTTTTGTTCATGTGCATAACCTTTCTTGTCCCGATATAAAGGGATCTGAGCTCGTTCTTCGTCCATGGAACTACTCCAAATGTATAGAGTAGTACCGGGACGGCAACCATGTTCGTTGCAGATATTTTGTTCCTCGCCGATAGTTCGGAAGACCAAATCTGTCGGATGAGACATTTGTATCTGCTTCGGTGAGTATCCTTTATAGATTTCACATCCTGAATGCGGCTCTGTGGCACGCCCAGGTTGTGTAAGTCTTTCCAACCCAAAGTTGTCGTATAGCGCTTCTATCGACGAGCTCAGGATCTTCAGGGATGCCATTCAGTTTGCCTTGCTTCACATAAACCTTGGCGCATTTGTGGAACTCAAATTCTATTCCAATTTCCTTAGTATATCGTTCGACAATCCCCAGAGCTAGATACAGCTGCTCGCTGTTTGTAGCATAGATCTTAAGATCGTCTCTGTAAAATACATGAGTGACCTTGTACTTTCGATCTGCAGGTTTGCCGCACAAGTACCCGTCGGAATGGCGAAGTGCTAGAAATAGTGGCAATAATGTAAGGAAAAAGAGGAGTGGGCTCATGGTGTCGCCCTGAAAGACACCTGTCTGGAAGGTGACTTTGTTAGTTGTCACACGACTTTTTCCAGATGAGATAGTAAATCTGGTTTTCCAAAGCGGCATCAATCTCTCTATGCACCCAACTATTTGCGGATGAACCTTTAAGATTTCCAAAAGAGAGATGATAAGTCTATGGGAGGTCGTATCGAAAGCTTTTCGATAATCAATCCAGGCCATCGATAGGTCACGCTGGTAGAATGCTGCATCTTTGCAGACACATCTATCGATGAGCAGGTTTTCCCGACATCCGGCTACGCCTTTCTTTGCGCCTTGTTATTCATGCATTTCTTGCCACACAGGTTCAATTGCCCGAACAATCCTATCATTTAGGATAGCTGTGAATATCTTATAAAGTGTGTTCAGACAAGTTATTGACCTGTAATTCTTCGGGTCAGCTAAGTTGCCTATTTTCGGCAGGAGTATTGTGCGCCCTTCCACCAATCACTCTGGAATTGGCTCTTCCGACTTCAAATATGAGGTGAAAATACGGGCCAAATGCTGATGGGTTGAAGAAAACTTCTTCCAAAAGAAGGTTTTGATACAATCTGGTCCCGGTGCGGAATAGTTCTTCATTCCTGATAATACTTTTTTCATCCCCTCGGTATTGATGGGTGGGCATTCTTTATCAGGTTTTATGAGGGAAACACATAACTCATTAAAGCTATTGATATTTTCTGAGTCTTCGTCCAATCTATGCTGCACTTCGTAGACTTCTCTGCAAAATACTTCGACCTCCTCTGGTTTGGATAGGTGTTCGATAGTAACTGGAGGGTCTTAGAAGTGTCGAGATGGATCGGAGAGAAACTGTTGATTTACTCTGAACAATATGCTGCCTGATGGTCAGCAGCTTTGACCTGTTAAGTGTGTGATAACGGTTCCGGAGTTCGAGCGCGAACTTTCGAACCTTGGTGGTAAAATTCCAGCCAGATGTGAGGTAGTCAATCACACACTGAATTCGGGACGCGTACTGTCTTGCCCAGCCTATCTTTATGGCAAGTTAATGCATTCGTCTTTTGTTTTATGGTCAACCGTTGCTTTTGCTTTACGGTTCGCATCAGCCAAAGCTCTCGCTGCATTATACACACAATAATAAATAGCCCAGAGGTCGGATTTTTCGAAAAAATGTCAACGAAGCTCGTCATCCATTTCAGCCAGATCTTTAAGCTTGAGAGAAGCCTTAGTGTTGATGTTTTTTCGGATCGTAATGCATCGCTCTTCATCTATTGGATGCCTACACGCGATTGTTCTTAGTGTCGCCTCTCTTTTTCTGTTGCCGGCTTGTTCTAGCTGTGGTAAAGTAGGCGTTCCGCTTACATAGCCCCTTTTACGGAGTAGTTTAGAATGGTTTCGCAGACGTTGCTGCGAAAAGTGCGATAGCTCCGGGTGTTTCTCGCACCACAGAGCATGCAGCTGTGCCATGTAATCCCGTTCAGGGGCCACACTCGCATCGCAGCACTCTAGCAAGTCGTGATTCAGACGCTCCGTCCATTTAAAGGTCGCGAGATCCCGCCGAGCCATCGCATTGAATCTATTTTCATTGGCTCCCCCAGCTATAGATTGGTCGACATTATTGGCCGACCGATTGTCGGGAGCCCTGCGCGTTCCATTGTTTTGAACCGCACTTACTACAACTATGTTTGGTGTTGTCATTGTTGTTCCCACGAAAAGCTAGGGAAAGGGTTTCGTCCATCCTAGACACCTCACCCAGGTTCCATTCAGCTTTCGGCACGGTTTTCACACCTCCGCTTGGGGGTTAATTCCTTTGGGACCACCCCTGGACAATTGTCCGCGACTGCCTGTTTATTTTTGTAACCATATTCAGCAGAAACCCTTGGTACAGGGACGCTCTATCCGCAACCCGAGTACGCGTTCGGTGGCTTTGTGCCTAATATTTCTGAGACTGACAAATGCGATAAATGCACCACGAACGAAATTCCAAAGTTTGATCAAAAACAAAAAAATCAGAGAGTCTCCGGCCTTCAGTCTGTACACACATATCGACTGCATACGCATTGATATACGCCCTTATATTCTACAATGAATAAGTGGTGATATTTAACTGTTGTAAACAGCATTAAAATTACTTTCTTTATACCCTCTAACTTAACGGTGTCGACAAGGATTCGTTCAAACTGCACATGATTTAGCGAATGCAAGTGGAAATTATGTAGAAATAAATGAAGCAAAATGTGAAGTGCTATTAATTTCAGCTAAAGATGCATCTACATACGGCGTCGGAGCTGTATTGTCCCATGAATATTCGAATGGCACAGAAAGGCCAATATATTTGGCTTCTCAAACTCTTATAAATACTAGCACATTTAAAAATTCAATTTACCTTATACTTATAGATGCATGCACGCGATGGCCAGAGGTATATCGAACCAGCGATATGACTACAAAAACTACTATTCGCTCCGCAACCAACGGTTTAGCAGAGCGGTAGATACAAACGTTTAAAAGAGCGTTACGAGCAATAAGACCAAGTAATGAAGAGGAAAAACATAAAAAAGTATGCGTCTTACTTTTACAATACCGTAGAACTCCTCATGGCACAACCAACCACGCACCAAGTCTTTTGATGCTCGGGAGATAAATTAGATCGCGGATTAATTTTATGCTTGCAACAAATAAAGAAAAAAAGAAAAATGTACATGTTAATACGACATCAAAAACTTTTAATAGGAAATCATTTCATGTGTCGAGAGTATTGTACCACAGATAGGTTTGATTGGTGAACTTAGTGCCATTGTCCGTTTTAATGACTTTGGGCGATCCCCAACGAGATACGATTAGGTCCTCCAAAGCCCTTCTCACCATGGCACCGTTTTCCGTACGGATACGGAGACTCTCCACTCTTTTAGTAAACAGGTCTTGAAATACTAAAACATATTTGTAACCTGTCTTGCTTTTCGAAAAAGGTCCCATGACGCCACCCGCCACCCCTGTTCATGACTGCTCCACGACGCGTTGGCCCATAATGCCTGCAGGATGCGCCTGCTCTAATTTACTTTTCTGAAAAGTAAGGCAATCCCTGCTGTAGCCCACGACATCGCGGAACATCCCCGACCAATAATATCTAAGAGCTACCCGATGGTAGGTCTTTTGGTGCCCTAAATTCCCGGATTGGGGTTCTTGGTGGGCTTCCTCAATCATGTTCAGCCTTAATTCGTTTCGCAGGATCAATTTCCAAGCCACGAGGTCGGACATGAGTCCGTCCGTCGTCAAGTTCGGCTTATGGCGATTGAGCATCCCATTCTCTTTTTTTGAATTAGGGAAACTCTCTGGCCTGTTTTTGACCAATTCTAAAAGACGCTGGAGTTCCAAACCCCATCTTGCAGGTCTTCCGGTCGGGTTACACTAGTTGTAAAGCCAGCGAAGGATGCTATGGTCCGTTATAAACACGAAATGGAAACCTTCTAAATATTCATGAAATTTTCGAATTCCCCAGACTACTGCTAGACATTCATGTTCTGTAATAGTATAGTTTCTCTCGGCTGCGGTTAATGTCTTACTTGCAAACGAAATGAGCCTCTCTTCACCATCCTGATTTTGTGTGAGAACGATATCCAATTCTGAGGCAGTAGCGCTGGTTTAGAGATTGAACAGGTTCTCATCTTCTTATTTAATTAAGGGATACACAGGTGCTGGAGCGCTAGTCACGGCTGCTTGTAAAGTATAAAAAGTCCCTTGCTGCTCCTTGCCCGAATCCCGCACTTAATATTAGTTCGGAAAAGTCGAGTCAGCGCTTCGGTCAGTGTCGTGAATTTCGGTATAAACCGTCTATACTAAAAAGTCATGCCCACAAATGTACGCAGCTGCATCCGGATTTATCGTCAAACCCGCCTTACGTGAGCGGTCAAGGACCTTCCCTTACCGATGTAGGTGTTCGTCATGAACAGTGAGCCCAAGGAGCATTCTTTTAAACTCAAGCAACCCCTTTCCTAGTACCATAAATGCAAAATACCCCTAACTGTATTTATCTAACAAGATTTTGTTGAAAGCAGCACTTAAATCCAATTTCATAATGTACCTAGCGGCCTTGAGTTAGCGCGAAATGTCGGTCTTATAGAAAAAAGGGTAGGCATCCTTCTAAGAAATCGCGTTCAGTTTCCTAAAATACAAACACAAACGATATTTGCCTCCAGGCTTACCAGCCATTACGATTGGTGCCAACCATAGGCTGTATGATTCAACGATGATACCCTCTGCTAACAGCCTATCAACTTCCTCTTACATGTATGCTTTATAACCTTGGATTTTTATTATTTTGGTTACTGGCTAGAATTTCAGCCAATTAACAATTTTATCAAATTCTCTTAACATATTGGCTGGACTCCAGTGAATAACTATTTGAATTTTAGGCTTCCAGACTATTGGCTATTGCTAGGCCAATCATTAATTTACTTGCATAAATAGAGTTATGCTTCATTGGCTAAAGGGCGCCAGATCTTTTGTAAAATTAATGAACAATCCTAACGATCATAAGGTGTCTGATAACATGATTCTAAATCACTCCCCATGATTTTAGTTTTAATATCCAACACCCGCTAGCCTAACATAGAGAGGGTTAGGGGTAGGAAGAAACTGAGCAAAGAAAGCGAAACAATTGATTGATAACATATAATCAGCTCGATAAACGATGCACCACTTATATTACGGATCTCAAAAAAATCTTATTTATTTAAATGGATTGAGGTCATCACCATTTTGAATTAACAAAGGCAATCACTGACACTGGAGGTCATACCAAGTCGCACCCATGTTGGTCATATCACTTATATAAATTCCACCGACTAATTAAAATTAATTTTAGTCGGTACGACTCGAACCCATCGTCCCCACCATTGCTGACTATGCTACGCAACTAGGCGTGTGAAGGCACACTTAAATTTGAGTGTTCTATAGCGGGTAGCCATTTTTCCTACACCCCCCCCCCTTACTCGCTTTGATGTGTTCCACATAAATCGCCAAGCTGACTCGCCAAGCTGACTCGCCACTTCACGCACCTGCGCCACATGCGCGAAACAACACGTAGCGCGGAACACCTACTATCCGTAGTGCGCGCATCAAGATACCGTCTGCTAGTGTTTTGACACTTCGCATACTAAACAGCCGGTGTAGAGTTCCGCGTGTTCGTTTTTCTCTCCTGTTACGGTAAAGTGGAGTTGTCGTGTGTGACTCAAGGTTTCACGACTACCTTGTCGTGAATCTGTCGATGTTGAGTGTATGTGTGTGAAGAGGGTGTAGTGTGGTGTTAGGGCCCGCGGCCCCAAGAATTCCTAGTGAACAAAGTAGCAAAAATTTCGCAGGAATTAGAGATGCAGTTTTTATATTTACTTTATTATAAACCCCCAATCTGGTTACGGATCAGAGCGGTCGATGTACAGTCCATAGACCTCAACAGGATGTATTCACGGCAACAGGCCATACCTAATTTAGATTCTGTCCTATGACAGCGCCTAAGGATTTGTGTTCGACCAGGTACGGCTCACCAAAATAAATTATATGTCTTATCAAGTTAATTGGACGTAATTATCAAGTCAGCTTGGACCGATCATGTGCCCCCCATTTCGCCCTCAAGTGCTGACGCTGAGATGTAGACTGGTGATTCACTAATACTAATACGTAAATTAATCATTCATGCCTCAATCTAAGTATTCAAGGTACCAATCAATTCGAGGCTCACCCGACCGACTTTGTGCGCTTGAAACCTCGGGAAGAAGTTAAATTTATGGTCAGTAGACCCATACTTGGCGCAGGGCTTATTGGCGGTCCTACCCCAATACAGCGAGGTGCGAGCCGTCTTGTACTCCGCGCTCAACTAGTGCTCCGCGTTGTGCCGCCATTCCATTGGCTTGCTCGTCTAGCGCCTCGCTGCGGTTTCTGGGTTGGGCCTCTACGCCCAAGCTGCTCTCAGGTTGGGAACCTGGTAATGGCTCCTCTTTGCTCTCGCTGCTTGAGCCCTCAATCGAGCTTGGACCCTTCTGCACCATGTCAATGACGAAATATGCCTCCAGACCGCTAATGGCAATTAGACATTCCTCTCCAATGGTTGTCCGGTACTTCCGGTACCTCCTCTGCTAGGTTGAAACTACCGTATTCTTGTTAATTTTTTTCTAATAAATAACTAACGAACTCTCTGACATTAAATCCTAACGTAACCTAACTATTTTAATTGTCTTATGATTAGAACGAATAGGGACGATTCCGAAGTTTCTTGCGACTCGGGCCCTTATCGACCTCTGGATCCACCAGTCGTTTAAGATTAGGCTCCGTGATCTTAACCATTTCTTTCCCCGGTTTATCATGTACTGCCGATTCCCCTTTCTCATCTGATTCATGAATCTCGAGAAAATCCCTGTCTAAGGCCGCTGTCTCCTTCGGCGTCAATTCCTCATTCTCCAGCTGGTCTGGGTCCACGTACTTAAACAACTTAGAAACGCGATATCTCCCCTTTAAACCCCCCTCTTGTGATGATAACTCATAAACGCTGGATGAGCAAACATTTGCCCCTACAGAAGGCCCCTCAAATGATTTCACCAACTTACTCGAGATATTTTGACTCCTTCTGGAGTAGAAATGTGCCGGTTTCTTAACCAGATCGTCTACTTTGAATGATACGTCTCTGCGACCCCCGTTGTAATATTTGGACTGCCGCAAAAACGCCTGATCCTGATGTTTCTCAATCGGGTCTCTGAAATGAGTGAGTCTTGACATCCTAGTTGCCCAACGTTCAGCATCAGGTGGGAGCAGCTCTGCCTCCACATCAACGGTGCGGCGAAGTAGGTTTTTAGGCCTGGGCTCTCGTCTCATATTTAAAAATGCGGGAGTACATCGTGTGGTACTCTGCACGGATGTGTTGTGTGCGAACATAAATTCTTTTAAATACACATCCTATTCTCGGTGATCTTGTCCAACGTACGACACTATCATAGTCTTAGGGACTCGGTTAGTTCTTTCCACCGGATTCGCCTCAGCGTGATAAACCGGGCTGAACGAGCGGTGGATCTAGCGTATTTTGTGCCCCAATCAGAATGGAGTACTTCCGGTGTTCCTCAACGACTGATAATTAAATCCTCAAAGGTATTCTTAATGTTGGCTGCATTCGTCATTCTTGGAGGGGCCACCCCCATCCATTTTGTAAAAATGTTCTAGTATACTACCAGATATGCATTACCCTTTTTAATTTTCGGAAATGGGCTTATAACGTCCGTGGCAACTACATCCCACGGCTCTTAAATTAAGCGATGCCCCATTAGACCTTTCGGGCCTGCTTGGCCTGATTTGGTTATATGACAGTTTTCACACCTGTTGATAAAGGTACTGATGTCCTTAAACCTTGCCGACCAATAGTAGCGCAACTTTGCTCTATAGAAAGTTTTCTCAATGCCCATATGACCGGATTCACGGTTTTCGTGCACCTCTCATTACCTCATTTATCTAATCTTGTAGTACGAACAGTTTTCAGACATCCAGGTATTCCAAGATATTTCCCAGCAGGGGGTTGTTTTGATATCGATATAACCGACCATCAACTACCTTCCAACTTCTATACTTCGTTGGAGTGTCTATAATCGCCTGACGGCGCCTTTCATACCACTCGTCCTCCACTGGTTCCAGCATGGCTAACTGACAGGATTCTACTGGCATAAGCCATTACCTTTTCTTGACCCTCCCCCCCTCCTGTGCTTGGGTGACCACAACACCCAAACCAGTGTTGCTGGCGTCTGTCTGAATTGTGAAAGGGACGCTGAAGTTGGGATAAGCCAGAATTGGTGACGAGATTAATGCCTTTCTAAGTGCCTGGAACGCCTCCTATTGTTCTTCGCCCCAAATGAATGTCTGATTTTTGTTAGTGAGGCGCGTTAAAATTTCGAAAATTCTGGCATAGTCTTTAATGAAACATCTATACCAAGACGTTGATCCTATGAATCGGCGGACTTTTCACAATCTAGTCGGTCGCATTTATGAGGGCTGAGAGTCTATCCTGCTTCCTGAACCCGTTTACTAGTATTCTCGAACCAATAAAGATACTCCTTGAATCTTTTGGTTACGACTATTATGTCGCCCAAATACGTAAACACGTGCGATCTCATTTCCGGTGTAATCACCTGGTCCATTAATCTTTGGAACGTCGCAGGTGCTCCCGTAAGTCTGAATGGCACCTGCCGATATTGGTAAAAACCCTTACCAAGTATTAAAAAGGCTGTCTTTTCTTTGCTCTCCGGAGTCCAAGGAATCTGGTGATACGCCTTGTTTAAGTCCAGCGTCGAAATATACCGAGCTGAGCTCAATTGATCAAAGATCTCAGTTATAAAGGGTATCGGATATGCATCTTTCTTACTGACTTCATTGACTTTTCTAAAGTCGATGCAAATCCGATACCCTTTATCTGATTGCCGAGCCATCACGACTGGACTACACCATTCGTTTGATGAGGGCTCAATGATGTCATTATCAATTAGCTTTTGGGCTCTTTTGCAACATTTTGAAGGACTTGGCAGAGGTTATAGGATGGTCTTTTTCTAAATGATACAAGAAAACCCTTCCATGATTTACATCGTAGATTTCATTATCCACGTTATACGGAACACGACATAGTGCATCAGCTACCTCGTTGAATTTACCCTCGTAATACTCCATATTAAAGGTATAATCTTCTTATGAAAGCGATTTTCTTATCCGATGTCCAATTCCATATCACCCCTTTTTTAGAAGCTCTAATAAGAGGACCATTTCTTTTGCGGGGTCCTTTGAAAATTTGGTTTATGGTTAAGTTGTGCTCTTCTAATCGTTGAAAAAGCCTATCCAGTTGCATGAAATGCTGATTTATATCCTTTGACAAAGCTAATATCCTCTAACTAGTGCAGCAGTATGAGTTTTGAGACTGAAAGGCGTTACGTAGAATTCATAACATTTTCCCTCAAAGAGAAAAGTGTTATACTTGCAGGATTGCGGGTGGAGAAGAATCTGCCAGAAACTCATTGCCAAATCTAGTGTTGAAATTATTTTTGTACCCGCGCAACTTTCGAAAATTGAGTCCATCGGCTTTGAGCATTCGTAATCATCAATTAATATATTCTTTAACTTTCTCACATTCAAACAGAGACGTGTATCACCATGTTCTTTGTAACAATAATTTGAGAATTGATATAAGGGCTATTAGATCGCCAGATTTTTCCTGCTTGCATTAAATTCACGATCTTGCAACCTACGCGTTTGCGGAGCGCCATAGGTACTGGATATGTACGACAAATGAATGGTTGAACATCCCTAAGCTTCAAATCGTGTTGATAAACATTAATTAACCCCGGTTCTTTATTGAACAACTTCTTATGTTTTAAGATTAATTCTAAAAAACTTTGTTTTTCGCTCGCGTTTAGAGTACCAATCGCCTCTACTTTTTCCTTAATTGTTTCTAATGATAATGTTTTAATTTCTTCTAGTTCAAGTGTGTTAATTTTTTTGCATCCCCCCATTTGATCAACAAAATTTTCTTCATCTATCCAGTTCTCACCTATGCCTTGAATGTGGCAGATTTCGTTTGTACAATCCAGATCTACTATTACTCTTATGTTTTTAGGTTCACCTTCGATTAAAGGAATATTTACTGGACCATTCACATCTTTTCATATCACAATATTTTTCTCAAAATCTATTTTCGATTGAAACCTTTTAAGAATGTCTACACCTGTTACATAGTTCTTGTTTAACCTTGGTACAATTATGAATACGAAATATCCTTCCCATTCGCCCAAACTAAATTTTGCGTATATTTGCGTCTTAATACGAACTGGTCTCGAGCCAGTAGCGCCTATAATTGACATACCCACAATAGGCAAATTTTCACATTTTTGGAAATTAGACACATTTCCTCATAAAAAGATTCAGAGATGCAGGTGGCCCCGCTACCTGTATCTATTAAAGCCTTTATAGGTTTGTTTTTTAGATTAAATACTATGAGGGGACACTTATCTTATCTTTTATTAATGGAATCATCCTCGTTATCTAATAATTCCTTGCATATAGCGACAGGAATCTCTACGCTTGCTATCTCTTTTGGGAACAAGGCTAACAGGTTGACTGAAGAAGTTTGGTTGAGACGCGGATGCTTCTACATTTGGAAAGCAATTACTTTAACTGTGCATATAATTGCCTGGGTTTGGTGGAGGCTCAGTTCGCCTAGTGTTAAACGTTTGAAGATTTCCAAAATTTTTACATTCACCCGGGTTCATACAAGTTGTTTCATTTACTCTATTTGGCATGTAATTATGAGAAGTGAATGGATTTTTCCTATCACAATGATTTGTGCTATTATTTTATACATGAGATTGAGGAGCGTAGTTTTGGGTAGAACTATAATTCTGGTTTCTATCTGCCCCGATTGTCATCATTATAGGAGGGATTTCGATTACGGTTCTCATGAAAATTTTGGCCAGTAGTGCCTATTTGTCGTTCATTGTTGCGAGATCTGCAACCAGGATCATAGTTTCCTTGATAATGATTTGGATTTTCATTGAAAGGTGTTCTTTGATTTAAACTTTCTTGCTGAAATTGAGGGGATTTTGAATTATATGGAAATTAACCATCTCTATAAGTTTCAAAATTTACAGGCTGACTGAGATCAAAAATTTCTATCAATTCAATTAAACCTTTAAAATCTTTAACCCCCTGACTAACAGCTGTTTTAATATCTTCGGAAAAATTTCTTGATAGCTGGTTCAGAATTTCTAAATAAGTAGGACGTGGAAACAAATCTCCAGCATTCGTCGTTGTTTGGATAGCATAAGCCGCTCGAGTAATCTTACTCCGCGGATTATACCACCCAAATTCCAACTCCCTGCATATTTGGTGTTGGACGTTATCATTCCAGAATTTTCTGATAAATTTTGCTTTCAAAGTGTTGATGTCATCGCTGTCTGTTGACATGAGATTCCACCATTCTTTGGCCATGCCCTGTGTGGAAGCCAAGACCACGCAACGCTGCTGCGTTTTTCTAACGTCAACAGCATAAACGTAGGTCTCGAAATCCGTCAGAAATTGCATAGCTCTTTCCTTACTATTACCAGAAAATTGAGGAATAAGAAGGTTTTTCAACCAGGGCATTTTTCCGCATAGTATCTATTTACGTTGCAAAGTATTCTGTAACTGTGATTGATTTTGCTCTAAGTCTCTTAAACGCCTCTCATTACACATTTTAATAAAAATTGAATCTCCATTAGTTATATGGATTTCCTCTGTTTCTCAACGAAAATGATCCACTCTTTTATCCACGTCAATGACGTGCTCCTCATTTATACGCGATAGTAATGCACATGGTTTGGACTGTTCTTGTATGTCTGTAGCCAATTTACGCTCTACTCTTTTCTCTACCTCCTTTTGTATATTGCTAACCTCTGGATTTAGCTTTGCTAATAATTTAGACTTATTTTGCTTTACAGTAGCTACTACACGGGCTTGTTTTTTTAATAGCCTTGTCCAAAGATTCTTTTATAGAATTTAATTCTCTCGAGAGGTCCTCCCATCCCTGAATGTCTAGACCGTCTTCGATGTCTGACTCTGTATCCTCATATTTTTTATTTTGAGGATGTTATTCCTCTTTTGATTGCCCGTCGTAGGAATATATTGCATTTGGGTCCAATTGTAGGGTATTTTAATTTTCAGGATATCCGACTCTATTGGATGGATTACGAGTGTCAAATTCCCTGACTTACTTATGCGATGTAATAAATGTACTTATTCGATGAAATAAACTAAACAAGCAACATATGCAAGTATGAGTCCCGATTGCTGACCGCGCAGAGATAATTTTAATTTTAATTGACGGATATTTTACCCGTATGAGGTATTCTATATTTATTCTGTTAATTTCAAATAATCTCATCACTACTACAGATGAATGTTAAACATGTATTACTTTAAACCTTTAGTTTGCTGTTCGCGCGCCATTTTAACGTTTCATTTATTATTATTACCGATTATCTTTATTTTAGGGTTTCCCGAAGGCGGAGACATCGCATTTTCCCTCTTCCTATAATACAGCCGCACGAAAAAAGTGAAAAAATCACCCATCACGTCATGGTTGAGCAATAACCTCAAAAAATGATGAAAAATCATGCACTGAGGCAAATAAATTTCAAAATAATGCCAGTGATGCAAATTTTCACTTCAAAAACATATCGACAACTGTGAAGGATCAACCCTTCCCTGATATCAACTTATTTAACATAAATTTACCCAACAGAACCTGACCTCACCTAACCTGAATTAACAGAAATTTATTGAACTACACGTAAAGCTCTGGAAGCATATTTTTCCAGTAGCAAATGTATGCTACATCGAATGGGTCAACTCAAGCCTAACCTAGAAATAAATCTAACCTAGCCTAACATAACCTAACCTAACCTCACGAAACACAATTAAACTGATTGTGTAGTCCCGTTGTGTTTGCAGTACCGTTTGAATCAGCTTAGGCTTAACCTGCAAAGAGGTCAAACCTATCCTAACCTAAAAAAACCTGACCAAACCTAACCTAACTTAACTTCACGTAACACAATTAAACTCATTGTGTTGTCCCGTTGTGTTTGCGGTAACGTTTCATTCAGCTTCGGCTTAACCTACATAGAGGTTTAATATATCCTAACCTAACGAAACCTGACCTAACCTAACCTAGCCGAATGAAATTCAACCACACGTGTAGCTATCTAAGCGTACGATTGTTAGTCTTAAATGTGTGCTATATTTAATAGATTAACTCGACCTTAACCTACAAATAAATCTAACTTAACATAACCTAACGAAATTTTGCTTAACGCAACACAACTTAACTTAAGTGTTCCCGTTGTAACACAATAAAATTCATTTCATTGTACTACAGGTGGTTAAAAATTTAGACGCACATTACTCATTTGAAGAAAATTAGTAGTACAAGTAGAATTAAGCCCATTTCAATAAACCTGACAATGTTTGTATCAATTAAATTGTAGAACTGTAACTTAAGCATGCAAATGAATAAGAGTTTTATTCAAAGTTTTTTTCTCTCTGCTTTTCTTAAACTTAAGGGATATATTTATACTATATTTCGTGTTTACTTTTTATCTTGCTTTTTATCTTAATTAAATTGATTTATAGACCTACTTCAGCCTATTTTCTGCCTGCTATAACGTGTCCTTTTTTCTTCGAAGGAACGATGCAAAGGGTTACGCTTACGTTTAAGACCTACATTCGTTTCCCTTTTCAACATCCAGCAAAAATCAGCCATCATGACCTCGGTCCATCTACCCTGATATCATTGTTCCATCACTTTTATGTCTTGATGAAAACGTTCCCCTTGTTCTTCGCTGAAATCACAAACATTTTCTGGAAACTTATCCAGGTGGGGATCTAGAAAGTGAAGTTTTAAATTCCTCAGGCAGCCTAACTTTTTGTAGTTTCTTATCATTGTCCATCTTTGTCTAACGCTTTGACAAGTTGCTTCATGAGCCCGAGCTTTATGTGGAGGGGTGGTAGTAAAATTTTTTCTGGATAAGCGAGGCTTTGGTTGATGATATTATGAGTTCATTAGTTTGTTAACGTCAGTACAGTACACTAAAGACGTCTCTTCGTCTTTAACGAAAAACTTTCTGAATTCTTTGTCCCTGTCGCGATAGAATGAAACTTTTGTCTTTGGCTCTAGAAGAATTCTTCTTTTTAGAAATGAAACGGCAAATTCAGCGCAATTTACGGTCAAAACTCTTTTCGTAAAGACTTTTCACTTCCTCGTCGACTGATTTGTGCAAACTGCTCACTTCATATTTACTGCAAATGTAACAGAATGAATCTGAGCTATTCTTGCAGACATGCGATTGAGAAATGCTCGCGGTGTTTTTCCTTGTAGCATGAGACTCTACACCAACCAAGTGATCCATTAGTGAAGAACTACGGTTGCATGATGAGGACGCCGGAGAGCTTGCTTTCCCACCCTGACCAAACGCCGATAGTGGGGTTTTTCACTGCATCGTAGTAAACTTTTTACCTGTGTCTGCCCTGACGGCATGAACGCCGTTTACCCAGGGACTCAGCCAATGTTCATATGTTGCCCACCGTCACCACGTGGAGGTGCCCTGGTTACAGACACAGGTAAATAATGGTAGCAACAAGCGGTTACGAAACTCCAGACATTTACTGCTATTAATGTCAAAATATAAAAGTACGCAAGAACAGCGTTGCCAGCGTAATCGGTTAGGTTAGGTCAGGTTTTGTTAGGTTATGATAGGTTAAACCCCTTTGTAGGTTAAGCCGAAGCTGACTGAGACGGTACCGCAAACACAACGGAGCAATACAATCAGTTTAATTGTATTTCGTGAGGTTAGGTTAGGTTAGGCTAGGTTAGATTTATTTCTAGGTTAGGTTCGAGTTGACCCATTCGATGTAGCACACATTTGCTACTGGGAAAATATGCTTTCAGAGCTTTACGTGTAGTTCAATAAACTTCTGTTAATTCAGGTTAGGTGAGGTCAGGTTCTGTTGGGTAAAGTTATGTTAAATAAGTTGATATCAGGCAAGGGTTGATCCTTCAAAGTTGTCGACATGTTTTTGAGTGAAAATTTGCATCACTGGCATTATTTTGAAATTTTTTTGCCTCAGTGCATGATTTTTCGCCATTTTTTGAGGTCAGGGCTCAACCATGACGTGAGGGGTGATTTTTGATACCTAATTTCAATTCGGCGCCCCAAAATACACAGAAATACGTGTGTCTTGTTACCAGATCCGCACACTTTTTTTTTGTGTGGCTGTGTAATTAATCAGGCACCTTATAAATGTGACAGAAGTGACACATTCAATATTATGAAAAAGTTTGAAAATTTTGAAATTATGAAAAATATTTATGAAAAAGAAAATCTTTTGGATTCGCAGGCAAATCTCAGTCTTACAATCATTGATTGTATGCCTGAGAATCCGTGCTACTACCCATCCTTAGTGTGAAGCACCTAAAGAAAAGGATAATTAGTGTAGAAATATTATCATAGTTTTAATGGCAAGCACTTTGGCTTTATTTTAATTCTTTTATATTTATTTTTATGAGTGTATAACTTTATGCCAATTAATAAAATTCGTATAACCTAATATTTAATATTTAAAAGGAAAGCAAATTACCATTTTTATACCTTCGATTAACTAATACCTACAAGCCACAATGCGCACGCGCGAGCATTGCAAAAGAAAGGTAACTAGTTAAACTCCGATAGCTCTGTTATACATATTAAAAGAACTTATGTTCGATTAAGATGTACCTAGTTACAATTGTGAAGAAAATGAGAACCGGGAAGCAAGTGTTACCCTCATTCACAAAACTTTATAAACCACAATGCGCCCGAAGGAACATTGTAAAAAGAAAAGTTATGTGGATTTAGATAGCTTTGAAATGCTTGATAAAAGAATTCCTTGCGAGCCAGGCGACGGGCGAACCAATCACAAGGAAAGCCTACTTTTCTATTATCAAGCACCTAGCTACTGTTATCCTGATATTAATTATATCAAAAAAGAAAGAACATCGCAAAATGTCAAACAGAAACACAACAGTCAAACTTCACAAATTCACTTAAACACGAAAACACTACACTGCCCCTACCTAACACCGCTAACTAATTTTATTTTAATAAAGTGAAGTTTATAACGAAAAAGTTTACCTATTTTTCATAACAGACCACTCTCGTCTGTAGCGTACATATTTCTCCTTTTCTGAATTTGAAAACTCGAAGGTGCACGATTGCCGGTCGGAACACTTCGGCGGTTCTATTTATATCTCTATCTGCTTTGAAATAAAATGAA
>NC_046666.1:118488394-118525560 GCF_010883055.1 Belonocnema kinseyi | reverse complement strand
TGATAATATTACAATAATTTTATATTATAATAGTCTTATTTAAATCTTGATCCGCATTTGAAAGAAATTTAAGAAATTGGTGATTTTAGAATTCATCTCGTTTGGACAAAAACTCAATTATTTGATTGAAAAATTAATTATTTGGTTGAAAATGTAACTATTTTATAAAAAAGTCCTTTTTCCCATCAAAAGTTCAACTATTTTCTTAAAATGTTTATTTCTTTTATTTGAAGGTTCATCCCTTTCGTTCAAAATACATTTTTGAAACTGACAATCTATACCATTTTTGGTTAAAAAATCATTCATAACTATAGTTGAAAATTCAACTATTTGCCTTTAAAGTGGGTTAAAAATTCAGCTTTCTGTAGATAATACTCTTTTTGACTTTAAAATTAAATAATTTTGTTGAAAACCCATGTATTTTGTTTAAAATTTGTCTTTTTTTTGTAGATCATTAATTTTCTTGGTCAAAAATTCATCTGATTGGTTGACAATTTAACAACTTATCTGAAAATGTAACTATTATAGTATTGATTAAAAATTAATCGTGTATATTGGTTAAGTTGGAAAATCGTTTTATATATATATATATATATATATAGAACATTAATAAAAAATTCACCTTTCCCTTGAAAATTTAACAATTTTTTGGAAAATTCGATTTTCTACTTGTTCAATTCAATTGCTTATCACAGTTTTTATCACATTGTATTAGTTAAAACATCAATTATTTGATAGAAAATTAATTAATTTGTTTTCGATTATGATTTTTCTTAATTGAAAGAACTTTAATATAAAATGTTTTAAATTTAATTTAAGGTATTAAAAATTGAAAAAATAATTTATTTTACAAGCTGATTCTGAATCCGTTCAAAATGAAAGAATTAATAGATATTAGTTTATAAAATTATTTTCAATTATGACTTCAAATATTATTTCAGTCTAAAAAATTTTTATTTTTAACCCATTCAATTTGAAATTTTTTAATTAAAAAAAGAAGATTTCGTTAATTATCAGCAATATTTGACCGTTTATTTATAACAATCCATTACAAACAACTGTTAAAAACTATACAAATTTTAACACATTGGTTCGAAATAGAAAGCCTTGAATTGTTCAATTTGTAATGAGCTCAATTTTAAGTTTGAACGCTACAATTTTAATTTAAAAAAAGATTCAAAATTAATTAAAAACTTGAAATTATTTGAAATAATTTGAAACACGATGCAGATTTTTGCAGATTAAAAAAATAAGCTTTTTGAGAATTGTAAAATATTTAAAGAGAATAACAAAAATTGTTGTGATTGCTAAGAAAATTGAAAATGATTTTTTATTTGGAAAAATTAAGTTTAAGTGAGTATTTGAAAAGATTTTCAAAATTAAAAAAAAAGAATCAGGACGATCTTAAGCAATTTTTTTATTTTGCAGTTTTCTTAATTTCAGGAAAAAAATCTAATTAACAAAATATATCAATTTTCAACACAACAGTTTACTTTTTAACCAAGTAAATTAATTTTCTATCAAATAATTGGTGTTTTAACTAATACAATGTATAGGATAAAGTTTCAACCAAAAACGGAATAGTTCAATTTCCAGATTTCCAACAAAATACATAAACTATAATTATGAATCCTTAATAAACAAAAATTTAATTTATTTAACTATTCTGATGAAAATATGTTTTATGTGTTGTTGAAAATACTTTTCGGAAACTGACGATTAATCTATACCACTTTTGGTTAAAAAATCACGTATTTTGTTAAAAATTCGTCTTTATTTGTAGAAATTAAATGGTTTTATGGAAAATTTATACTTTTTGGTTTAAAAATTAAATTTTTTGGTTGAAATATCAACTGTAAATATTTTTTGGTTGGAGTCGTTTTGTTATAAATGCAACTGTATTGTTAAAAATTAAAATCATAATTTTCGGAGGAAAAATTTGATTATTCACTTAAAGTTGAAATGTTTATTAAAAAAATTAATTTTTGCCTATTAAGGATTCATAATTATAGTTGAAAATTCAACTATTTGCTTTCAAATAAACTTTTTTGTTAAAATTTTTAATGTTTTGTAAAAAATGCATCTTTTGGGCATTAAAAGTCTACAATTTGATAAAAAGTTAAACTATTGGGTCGACAATTAAAATTTTGGTTCAAAAATCATATTTTTGGGTTAAAAATTCAGCTTTTTTGTAGATAATACTCTTTTTAACTTAAAAATTAAATAATTTCGTTGAAAATTCATGTATTTTGTTGGAAATTGGCCTTGTTTGGTAGAAATGTAATATTTTTGGTTGTAAATGTACCATTTAAAAACTTTGTTAAAGTTTTATTTTTTCGTTCAAAAGTTATTTTTTTTATATCTGAAAATTTAACTGTTCTAGGATTGACTAAAAATTAATCTTTTTATCTGGAAATTCAACTATTCAATTTTTTCAAATACTCACTTAAAATTAATTTTTCGAAATAAAAAATCATTTTCAATTTTCTTAGCAATCAGAACTTTTTTTTTAATTTAAATTTAAATTAAATTTTTTTTTAATTTTTTAGACTGAAGTAATATCTGAACTCATAATTAAAAATAATCTTATAAAATAATATCTATTAATTCTTTAATTTTGAACGGATTTAAAATCATCTTCTAAAATAATTTTTTTCTTCAATTTTTAATATCTTAAATTAAATTTAAAATATTTTATTTTTAAATTCATTGAATTAAAAAAAATTATAATCGAAAACAAATAAATTAATTTTCTATCAAATAATTGATGTTTTAACTAATACAATGTAGAGGATAAAGTTTCAACCAAAAATGGAACAGCTTCCTGATAAAAACTGTGATAAAAAAATTGAATTGAACAAGAAAAAAACGAATTTTTAACAAAACTGTTAAATTTTGGGAAAAGGTGAATTTTTGACCAAGAAGATTAATGTGCTACAAAAAAAAACGTTTTTACAACTTAACCAATATCTACGAATAATTTTTAATCAGTCCTATAATAGTTACATTTTCAGATAAATAAAAATATTTTTCAAAAGAAAAAATTAATTTTCAACAAAGTGGTTGAATTGTCAACCAATCAGGTGAATTTTTGACCCAAAAAATTAATGATCTACAAAAAAAGACAAATTTTAAACAAAATACATGAATTTTCAACAAAATTTTTTAATTTCAAAGTCAAAAAGACGAATTATCTACAAAAAGTTCAATTTTTTAAGCGAAGAATATGAGTTTTTAATCAACCCAAGAACATATGCAGTTGATATTTCAACCAAACAATTGCATTTTTTATCAAAAATGATACATTTTCAACCAAAAAGACTAAATGTCCACCAAACAAGGTCGATTTTAAACAAAATACGTAAATTTTCAACAAAATTATTTAATTTTAAAGTCAAAAAGAGTATTATCTACAAAATGCTGAATTTTTAACCAAATTTAAAGGAAAATAGTTGAATTTTCAACTAAAATTATGAATCCTTAATAAGAAAAACTTATTTTTTTTACTAAGTAGTTCAACTTTAAGTGAATAATCGAATTTTTCACCCAAAAATTATGATTTTAATTTTTAACAATACAGTTGCACTTACACCAAAACGACTCCAACCAAAAAATATTTACAGTTGATATTTCATCCGAAAAATGTATTTTTTAATCAAAAAGCATAAATTTTCCATTAAACAATTTAATTTCTACTGAGAAAGACGAGTTTTTAACAAAATACATGATTTTCTAACCAAAAATAGTGTAGTTTAATTGTCAGTTTCAAAAATGTATTTTCAACGAAATAGATTAACCTTCAAATAAAAATAATAAAAATTTCAACAAAGTAGTTGAACTTTTGATAGAAAAGAGGACTTTTTTTACAAAATAGTTACATTTTCAACAAAATAATTAATTTTTCAACCGAATAATTGAGTTTTTATCCAAACGAGATGAATTCCAAAATCGCCAATTTCTTTAATTTCTTTCAAATGCGGATCAAGTTATAAATAAGATTATTATAATATAACATAATTATAATATAATCATTAATAATATATGTATATATTTATATATATAATAGTATTAATATTTATCAAATTTATATTTTATACTTGAAATAACATAACCTCAAAATATACGCATATCAAGAGGCGCGCGAAGTATTCAAATCATGAGAATCGCCAGCATCGAAATCTGGAAATATTAAAATCCCAATCTCTTCATTTTACTTCAAAGCAGATAGAGATATAATTAGAACCGCCAAAGTGTTCCGACCGGCAATCGTGCACCTTCGAGTTTTCAAATTCAGAAGAGGAGAAATGGGTTGCGCGCGCAATCCAATCATTTACATCGTCTCCTACTATATTTACACGGACATAGACTTGTGATAGTATTGGACCACGTCTCGTTTCAGATCTGGGATCACTGGTACGAACATCGGGACCGAAGTGCCGAAGTGAACCGTGCCCGGCACTCGGTGGACTGGCGATTCTGGCTGGGTGCGCGCGCCGCGTCTTAGTGGGCTGCCCTTCTCTACTCTGTTCGATTGGAAGGGGTTTTCGTTCTCTATGTTTTGTGTGAATATTTGCCGCGCGAGAAGGCATGTTCAAGGATTTTATTTATACATGTCATAAAAGCTTATACAATATCGTACCGTATCAAACTTAGATTCACTGAGCAGTACGAATAATCCTACACGTTACACCCTTTTATCAGAGAAATTTTAATGGAAAGAAGCACATCTTGACATGCCCTTGTGAATCCAACAAAAATTTGTATTATTACTTTATTTGACTTGAAACCATAAACTTATTTTGATTGTTATAGATTAAAAATCTACGTTCACGGGGGATGGAGTTTCTTAGTGTTCCAAGCACATACTATGACTTGCTACGGAATCGTCTGCAGCACTCCTCGACTAAAATCTTGGAAGATATGAATATAGTTCAGGTTTGTTAACATTCATGCTATATAATTATTATTCAAATTATTGTACTTATTGTGGTGTTATTTATACAAGACCATTGACATGTAAAATCTGCATATTGAACACTTTACAAAACGCATTTAAGATAAATATGGTATGAACTATTTGGTTTAAAGCATAGGAGAAAATACAAATCTCTGAAAATAAAAGACCTTGAGGTTCTACTCTATTCCCGTTTATCTAACAAGAATCTATGTAAAAGGTTGTTTAAAAACAATATCCTGCTGATTGTGCCAAAATTACCCGGAAAAACTGACTTACCCGGAAATAATAAATCACCAGTTGCAGTCCCTTAAAAGCTTGATTTTAGCGTTTTTTATTGTTTTTCAACATTTTACAAAAACGAATTAACAAATAAATAAAACGGTTTTATCGCTTCATGAACAAAGTTCTGAGAGCTATAAATTTTATTTTCGAAAAATAATGCCGAAATCATTATATCTAAACTCAATCATTCTGAGCAGATACATATATCTTCGTTAGTTTTTTCTCTTAAACTACCGAGGACTCACCGCGAGGAAGTAGCAGAATATAGAGTCCCACTCACCTCAACCACTCAACCACGCAAATATGATCTGAATTTACATCAGTTTGAACTGCTATTTCGTCATAAAATTGTACAAAATTTACCTATGAACTAGCGTAGATTCACTCATAATTAAAATAAAGCCTCCCCATGTTCACTCTTAGCTGATTTGCTTGCTTCAGTAATTATTTTGATGTTTCATTTAACTGCCTGTGTGTGATAGATAAACCTACTTAAAGTTAGTTAGTTTAATAATGAGCGGGAAGCACCTGTGTAGCAACCCTGGCGCTCAACATATAAAGCTTATTGTGCCACGCCTTCAATTATTCGCTAAACGTAGTTGACTCCCAGCCCCCCTAGTGAAGCCTCGTATTTTAATCGCTGATCGCGTAGTGGTGTCCTCAGATTTCATAAATTACGCCCAAAGGGTTTGCTGCCTGAGCCTAACTATGCCGAAAACTGACATAATATATGCAGGGACGTTTCATCCTCCCTGCCGAATTTCCTTCACTCTCTCGTAGGGTTATATCCAATTTTGTGCATATGATAGTGTTACGCATCACCATGATTATTGTTATTATTATTAAATATTGATGTGTCGGAAAAACCAAACAGTCTACTAGGATTTGACCCTAGTGTTTAATATTTATGTTGGATCGTAGATTTTCCACTCTTTTTTTAAAGTCCCTGTGATTTCATGAAATTGAGATATTCCTGGTTCCAATTGTATACAAAACTACGAATTTTTGCCGATATTTCGTGAAATGGCATTTAAAATTTTCCGGACTAACCTGAAACAGATGTATCAGGTTATGTTGTTCTTATTTATACTATCTGCTGTGTCTGTGATTGGCCAAAGCAGCCTACCATGAAGTCTGGTCGCATCTAATTGGCCAATCAATTTTGTTTTAATCTAAAGAACGGAAAACTAAATAAGATTAGTATTATAACCGTTTTCCCTATTGATCTTATTAGGGTGTTTTAAGATTTCGATTGCTTCTCTATGTTTACTTGGAAAAATATTGTGTGTTTTTGCGATGGCGGTTGTTTTGTCAAATAAAATTTCATGTGCTGCTTCGATATGATGCTCAGCTATTGCTGATTACGTGAAAAGTTTTGCACAAGAACACGGGATTTTATATACTCTCGGATCATTGAGAGGCGACTTTTTGTCTTTATGGTTGTTTAGAGGATTTTCCATATTCGGAGGTAGTTTAAATATGTTTTGAAAGCTTTCTTTATTGAGAATTCTTCCTAGTTGTTCTGTGACATCTTGGATGTAACATAGGATGGTGATCGTTTTTCTCTTTCTTTTTTTCGTAGAATGTATTCGCTTGTTTTTTAGTGTATTTCCTTATTGCTTTATTAATTTTTTTGTTTAATTATTCTGTATTAGGATTTGTTTAACTTTTTGTGATTTCTTTTTCACCTTATCTTTATCTGTTACGGAGACATTTCTGTATACAAGGAATCAGATGACCGATTGTTCCTGAGGTGGTTGGTGTTGGGAGGAAGCATTTAGGAATCTGTTTTTGTGGGTGTATTTTCTGTAAACTTCATAGACTAATGTGTTATCAGATCTTTTGTAAACCAGAACGTCCGCGGAAGGAAAGTATCCTTTATGTAATATTGGGGTTTAATGTAAATCTGTTGTATCTTTTTGATTAAGTCAAATGAGTTTTGGGCGTGAGTGATCAAATTTCCTGTAAAAGGATTCAGTTCATTGATGAGGAAGCGTGCTAGCGTGTAAGTTGGTGAGTTTATTGCGCTGACGTTCGGCCTGAGTGAAATGTTTTTTTTTGTAGACTTTTGAGATTTCGTCAAGTCTAGGAGAGATAAAACAGTAGGTATTAATTTAGATATTTTTTCACTGTCAAGTTTAGTCTCTTAGAAGGTTTTTGTTTTACGGAATATATGTCTTTATTTCGATTGAGTTCTTCAATTGTGATTTACTCTTGTTTTATAAATTTTATGGAAGGAAGTCAGGCTTGGCGTTAAAGGTGGGCCGTCGCACGTCGCATGTCATTCAATTTTCAAGTGCAAGGGGGTATACTATGTATTTCATATTACTGATGATTTCTGCCTTCGGGCTTTTGGAGGGAGCTAATTCACTAACACAGTGAAATACATCCCTGACTATCCTCTCAGCAATGAAATGATTTGAGCCTTATTTAAAGGACATAATTTTGCAGTAGCTCCCTTCAAAATCTCGAAGGAAGAAATTATCAGTAATTTGAAATCCACACTATATACCCTTCTAGCAGAAAAAGCGAATGATATACGACGTATGATGCCCAACATATTGAGCCAAGCCTGACTTTCCTCCTCAAACTTTACGAAACAAGAAAAAACCGCAATTAAAAAACTCAATCGGAATATGGACATTACGATATTACCCGCAGAAATAGGAAATACAAGAGTAATAATGAATAAAGAAGACTATAGCAACAAAATCATGAATCATTCTAAACGACGATACATACAAAAAAGTTAAAACAGACCCCACAAAAACAATAGTCAGTTAAACCAAAACCCTTCGAAAAGACTCTAAGCTTGAGAGCGAAACAATATCTAAATTATTGCCTTCTAATCCTATCTCTCCTAGACTTTACGAACTCCTAAAAATCCACAAAAAACATTCCACCCAGGCTGATCATCAGCTGATCATACAACAGGTTCACATTGAACCTCAAGACAACATAGCGAGGTTCGACGTAACATATCTCTTTACGAAAGTACCAATCTCTGATACAATTGATAGTAATAAATCTTTTCCAAATTTTCACTCCAAACTCATACCTTTGATAGAAAACTTTCTCAATAATACTTACTTCTGTTTTAACAACCAATTCTATGAACAAATCTCAGGAGCAGAACTGGGATCTCCAATCTCACCTGTTATAGCTAAGATCTTTTTGGAATATCTAGAAACCAACATTTTCAACCAATGCAAGCTTAAAGAGGAATTTTAGTTCCATTACTTTGACGACACTCTTTTCATCTGGCGACATGGACTAGATGAACTGAAATAATTTTTTCGATTTCTTCAATCGATTACATTCTAACATGCAGTTCTCCATGGAAATTGAAAAACACGAAAAATTTCCTTTCTTGGACGTACTAGTATAAAAAATACCTGATAACACATTAGGCCATGAAGTTTACAGAAAATTTACCCACAGAAACAGATATCTACATATCATGTTCCACCACCAGCCATCTCTAAGCAATCGGTCATTAACTCCCTTGTATGCAGAGCTGTCTCTATACATATAAACATAACGTACAATAGGAATTACAAAACGTTAAAAAAAATCTAATACAGAACGATTACACAAACAAAGATATTGATAAAGCAATAAGAAAATAAATCAAAAAATAAGCAAACACATTCTACCAAAGAAAGAGAGAGAGAAGATCGAACACCATCTTACCTTACATCCAAGGAGTCACAGAAGAAATAGGAAGAATTCTCAATAAACACAACATCTCAATGACCCTGGACTATATAAAATCCCTTGATCTTGTAGCAAAGTCCATATTGGAGAAACCGGGACAGCGGTGAGCCAACGTATAAAGGAACATTGGTAAAACAACCGTCATCGCAAAAGCACAAAATATTTTCCGATGAAAACATATAGAAGCAATCAAAATCTTAAAACACCCTAATAACATCAATAGGCACAACGGTTAGAATAACAAGTCGAATTGGCCTTTCGTCCTCTCGGATTTAAAAAAGAAGACTTGACTGGCCAATCAGGTGCGACCAGTCGTCATGGTGAGATGCTCTGGCCATCACAGGCATCTAGAAAGTATACATAAGAACAACATAACTTGATACCTCAGTTTCCGGTGAGCCCTCAAGAAGAGAGCTGCAATGTTCACAAAATTTCGGCAAATACTCGTAGTTTTGTACAGGATTCGAAACCCGAAATATCTCTTTATATCATAATGAATCATCGTGAAAGAATTAAATCTATTACTAAATAATTGCAAATTTTTAGTACTTCAGAACTCAGGAATGGTGTTATTTTCGAGAGAAAATAAACTACTAATAATGCTCTTATTCCCTTTTCCCTTACAAGAGTTTCAAAAAATGAAGTTTAAATTTTCCTTTCTTGACATTAAATTTAATTATAAATTACTTAATAAAAAAATGACGGATTTGAAATAAAATTGTCGTTGGGGACGAGATGCAACAAGCTGAATGGGACGGAATGGAACACCGGAACATCCGCGAATTTAACCTGTCGCAGTCACTGTCAGTGTAGCCGGTCGCCGGTCGAGTTAGTTTCGAGATATTTTCAAGAAGCAAAAAGTGATAAAGTACTTCATATAAGTTATTAAAGTGCGAAATTATAAAAGAAAGACTGGTAGACAAAACTGGCCAGAGGAAAGTTTAAAAAGGGCATTCGAAAACATAAGAAACGGTGAGTTAAATTACTGCCAAGCTGAAAGTAAATATGAAGCTGCGGCATCAATACTTAGTCGCACATTTGCTTAATACGTGCAAAATAATAAAATAGAAACGGTTTATCGAAGGAAGCTTAATTTTCCTTTTGTTAGTTCTTTATGTGGGAAAAACTTATGTTCCTATTTGCGCTGTTTTTAAAAATTAGCAACAACTACCAAACAAATAAATGTTGTGTTCAAATTTAGTTTTTTCATCCTTTTACATACCTACGTAACTTTCAGATAATATGGATATTTTTCTTAGAATTAGCGTGAGAGATTCTATGCACCGTCTCGCCCCACATTCCCCTACTGTAATGCGAAGGATCACACGAGTGAGAGAGATTTAAAAAGAGATTTCAATCAAATTAATTATGTCTGACCTTACTTTGATGTAACTCCTGGCCCTCCTCACGTCACACACACTCGCGAAGTGTCGTCACGTAGCACTCACTCCTAAATTTTTTGCCCTTCTAACCATTTCGGTGTGCACGAAGCTTTCTTTGACGTTAAATTATATATTCACTTGCGGAAAAATTCAAATAAGCAGGTGAGATTTCTTCATCGTACAATTAATTTTTGAGGTGATTAATTTACGTATAACTGTTATTTAACGCGACAAACGCGGACGGAACCAGATTGAAAAATACTTAATAAAATTTATCAGATTACAAAAGCCTCACCGCTTTTTTAGGTGAGAAGTGGATGACGACTGCTCGCGATACAAGGCTGTGATAAGCCTTGTTGCATGATTAAACATAGAATTTGGTTGGGTTTATTGATGATGTTGCATTTTGTAACAGATTAACGTGTCCTCATCAGGCAATTGGCGCCGAGTATGACATTAAAAAAGGGGACTTTATCAACTAATTGGGGTTCCGAGTTAACTTTAATGTGAACTTGACTTTTTTCCAATCTTGAACTTTTGATTTTAAAACAATTTTCTACAAAAAATTCTCTAGATATATAATTATCCTCTAATCCAGTGTCAGTCATTGCACTTATAAGCATGGTACTTATCTCTATTACGATCTTTCAGTTTTCACAAATTAATTTACAGAAATTGTGGGATTACAGAAGTAAGAATAAAATAATTGCGAATATTTGAAACCCTGAGAATTACTAAGTTTTGTTTCCCTGTGTTTTAAATTTCCCTTGGAATTATGAAATATCTTAAAATCGGTTTTTAGCATTATGAATCCCCTCCTTTAAACCTCCTTGAAAAGTTTTCGCGAATTGTGGATTTTTTGCAGATTATAAGCCCTATTTGCTATTTTAGATACCCTTCTCGTAAAAGAGATGGGACCTTTATTTAAGAATCACCTGAGCAATGAGGCTTAAATCTGTGAAAATTTTAGTGCTATATTTGCCAGAATATAATACGGCCTCATTGTCCTAACAATTTAATTTGTGAAATTCCATTGACTTTGAAATCTCTAGGAGAGACTAATGGAATTTCTTCAATGTTTAAAAGATCTACCTTTTAGGGCTTCTTTTGTCCTTAATTGAGGAATATAATGGATTCTTGCTGTGAATTTGAATAATTCCTAGAGTCTCGTGATATCTCCTCATTTAGGATTTTTGAAATATTTTGAGCAACGGCACCAACTTTCTCGTAGTTCCGCAGATGGTACGTATTTTAGCTAGCACGTACATGAAGATTCTTCCCTCGTTCAAAAAGAACGGATATCCTGCTTCACGAGGTGGCATTCTACTCAAAACGTCTGACACAATGTTATTTTTGTCCTCACAAAATTGTATTTCGAACCAATAGTCTTGAATGGCCATGATCCACCTTGTTAGCCTTTCACTGACTAATTCACATGTTTTAAGAAAGGTCAGTTCATATCCCTTTGTAGTTTTAATGGCGAAAGATATAGGTAGGTGTGCCTTTAGCTTATTTATTTGATAAAGCACAGCCCCTAATGCTACATCGCTAGCGTCCCTTTACCTTCTTAAACGCGTCATCTTTTTCCAGGTCCCAAGTCCATTTGTTTCCCACTCTCAACAATTTAATAAGAGGAACTAGGAACTAAGAACCTAAGAATCCACTCAATTCCTTTAACTTTCTTGGCGTTGGAAATTCATGAATAACCTGAATTTTTTGGGGTTCTGGTTTGATTCCTAAAGGTGTAAGAATGTGCCCCAAAAATTTCAATTTCGAACAGAAGAAGTGAGATTTTTCGAAATTAACTGTCACACTGTGATCCTGCAGGCGCTGAAATAGAAGCTCAAGATGATTTAAATGTTGAGTGATATTTTGCAAAGTACACAGCATGTCGTCAATTAATGTAATTAAAAAATCTCCTATCCATCTCAATACTTAATTTAAAGCCTGACTAGAGCCGCGGTGCTCGTGTTTAGCCCAAACAGAGGAACCCGAAATTCATAACATTTTTCTTCGTGTAAAAACGCTGTATATTTCATTTGATCAGGGTGCAGTGGCACCTGACAAAAACTACATCAAGATCTAATGTCGACCTAACTTTTGTCCCCGCACATCTTTGGAATAGGACCTCGGTTGGTTCGGCGCACACGTAATCGTTCGTAATGAGTTCGTTTAACTTGCGCGCATCCAAACATATTCGGATTGATCTGTCTTTTTGAGGTTATTACTAAAGGATTTACGTATGCGCTATTTGATCTTTGAATAATACCGAGCTCAAGCAATTTTTAAATTTCTTTTTTCATTTTATTCCTGAGAAACATAGGGACCTGATACGTCCTCATTAGGAAATGCCTTTTATCATTCATTTTTAACTTGTGTTTATATATTAAAATCCTACCAGGGTTTTTTTGAATATACAATTTTTATATTGCTAAATGATTTTGTGAAACCGCTCTTTATTCTAAATCTAAGAGCGTGCACTGTGCCACTTTTTCATTTATTTCTTCATCAAGTAATGCAAATTTGTTGTTAATATCATCATAATTTTTAATATCATTTACTTCTTTTGCAACATTTGGATAGATTTCTTCTACTACCAACAATTTTCCTAAACAATTCAAATATTTCTCTATTTGAGAATTTTCGGGATCAAATATTAACATTATACACTTCGGATCTTCCTCCATTAATTTCACTTTTATTGTTTTCTCTTTATCTTTCAATTCCAAAATATTTTCTGCGAAGTCAATTTTACTTCTTAATCTTTATAATACATCAACCCTAATTATTCATTCTTTATTTAATTTAGGAACAATTAAAAATACGTAGGCCCCATCCCAGTTACCCAATTTAAAATTTGCATATACCTGACGTGTCAATTTTACGAATTTTGCCCCTGTAGCACCTGCTATACTTGTGCCTACTATTGGTAATAGCTCGCATTTTCTTAAAGCTTCTATGTTCGTTTCAAAAAAATTTTTTGAGGTACAGGTAACTTCGCTACCTATATCGATTAACGCTTTTGTTTTTAGATTTTGTATCCCTATTTCTAGAATTGAGCATTTATCAAGCGTTCTTACAATTTCATTGTCTTCATTTTGCAACAAGTCTCCGCGCATGTTTAGTCGAAGAGGATTTTTAACGTTATTAGGCCCCGGATTTGCCTCTATTGTGTTACACTTTACCAAGTCGAGGCTCGGGCATTTCCGTTGATTTTCAAAACTCCTGTTTCTATCGTCATATCGTCTTCGACTGTACTGACTTTGATTTTTGATATTATGTTGACCTTGTTCATCATAGTCCCGATTCCTATCAGAATGATTATTTTAATAATTAAATTAATATTTTTTTAAATTTGATCCTCGCTGATCGCAATCAGAATTATTTTTATATTTATTTTCTCGTGGATATCTCTGATTTCGATACCCATTTGTACATCTAAAATTATGTCTATCATTTTTACGAGAATTTTGATGTCCATTGTAATAACTTTGGTTGCATACTGAATTTTGTCATGTTTTCAGAATTTCTTAATAAATTTTGGTCTAAAGATTTATTGATCATATATAATGTCTTCTTGGATCATTTTCCGCCATTCTACGGCCCTACCTTCCAAACACGATTCGAGTACAAACTAAAAGTCATTTTTTCTAACGACGGTTTCTTTTAAATATGACTCAAAATCTTTTAAAAATTGCATAGGACGCTCGCTTTCCCTACAGGAAAATTTCGGAACTGGGTACTTTTTTAACCAAGGTGTCTTATTATTGCCCGTCCTGTGTCTCTATCTACGCGTGTTTCCAAAGTAAACTGTTCTTCCTCAATATCTTGCAACCGCTTCCTATTTAGCATATTTGCCTCGCACATTTCGTTTGAACTACTAACCTTTACATGTATTTTTTCGGTTAAGTTCTATGCAAAAAAATCAATTCATTCATGAACCACCGTGAGATCTTGATTAGTTTTTTCCTAATTTTCTTTCACATATTCATATACTCTATTTTGATTAGTAAATCTATCGTCGACTCTCGCTTGTAAGTTGCTCATACCACCCATGATAATGTTAAATTTTTCTTACTTAGAATATGGTTGTTTATTTTAATGCTTAGGTTCGGTAATTGTGAGTAGAAATTTCCCAAGTGGGCCTACGATTTTTGATTTTGGAAGAGAAATTAAAAAGTTTTGAAATTTTTTGAAAAAATGCATTTGTCTATTTACAATGTTTAATTAAACATTTTTGCTTTGTTTCATTAACAAATTATTATTTCGTAACCTATTTATGAAAAATTGATGAAAATTTCAGAAAATGGTGAAAAATAAGTGCATTTAGCAATGCAATTCTGAAAGACGTGCTATTTGTTATTGTTGATAGTTTATATAATGTTTTAATAAACAAATGCCGATTCGACCCTGTTCTACACACGATATTTGAAATTTTTTGAAGGTTGTATTTTGATCTAGAAACCCGATTTTCGGCCGTTTTTTGAAATTGAATTTAAAGAAAACCAAAAAATATTTTTACCATCCATTTTTTTACCATGTTTTTATTGATATTTATAAAATATAGAAAAAAAATTTCATAACAAAAATTACAAATTAAACAAGTTAGAGGGGGGAAACAGACAGGTGTGAAAAAAATGGTGCATCCTGGCCATCATGATTCCAACCCTCCTGGTGATCTGAAAAAATGCACTGGGTTACGGTTAACAGACTCCGAAACAAAGCTCGATGAATCACTCACATGGAATTTTCTATATTCAAATTCTACAGTTCGACACCCACGCGCGGCAGCACTGAATCGGCTTAAATTCTATTTTCAATCGACGAACTTTAAGTCGTATTTAGCTAAATTTTGTCCATTTTTGTACATTTGGTTTAGCGCCACGAGCCACGTGCCGCGGTAGTGGCATGAGAGGCGCGTTGACAGGCTTGTGCTTGCACCCTTTATGCAAGTTCGAACCAATCAACTATTTGGCGACGGAGATTCGCAATAAAAAGTTCAGATTTGTCAGTCGCATACGGTTCGGAGAGCGTGGACGTAAACATTATTATCGTTAGAAACTCATATAAGAACCTTTTATCTTCATCTGTTTTCAAACAAATTCTTTTCTCTGAGTGATTTTTGGGATGGGTCATACTAAAGATTGCTGCAACCCTTTAAATAAAAGTAAGCATAAAAGCGTGAGAAAAAATCTGTTCCTTGTAACGGATAAATGGAATATAGTTTTCAAAGACCTAATTGGATTACAGGTTTACAATACTTGTCGACGATCGATTTACGAGAAAAATGATGACTTGTACTTTATGGTTTGTTTTCCTGAACATAAAAAGCAAAATGAAGATGTTTTTGAAAAAACTGAAAAGAGAAATGATCTTGAGCCAGAAGAAAAAAGTGATCCAACGCTAGGATGTGATCATTTCGATGAGATGGAGAAAATTGAAAAAATGAACGATATTCTTCGTGAATCTGGAGAACCATTAATAAAAAAAAACGTTTTTCACAACTTACGGGTAAAAACAAGGAAAAGTTAAGTGCAGCTTTGAATAAAGTGACAACTTACTTTGTCTTTGTCTCAGAAGCCTGATCGATCAGGAAAAATACAAATTTTGACAATACTTCCATCACATTGGACCATCGCGAAAATGAGAAGAGAATTTGGAGTGTCTCGCTGAATGGCATCAAAAGCCAAGTAATTGAGGAACGAATCTGGGTATGGATATCGGCCAAAGTAAAAAGCTGAGCGTAATCTGCCGAACACTACTGTAAGTGCAGTGAAAAATTATTATCTTCTCGATGATAATAGCCGCGTCATTCCTGGTATGAAGGATTATATATCAGTCATAAAAGACGGGAAACGTACTTAGGAGAAAAAAGATTTACTTCTCTTCAGTGTTCATGATTTGCATAAACTCTTTAAAGAAAAATTTCCAGAAATATAGATATCTCTGTCAAAATTCAGGCAGCTAAGGCCTCGAGAATGCATTTTGGCTGGTAAAAGCAGTACGCACAACGTGTGCGTATGTACGATCGATCAAAATATAAAATTGAAAATACACGGCCTAATAAAAGCACTAAAAATTAAAGGAGTCGACTTCCCTGATACATGTCACGATTTTATCAAGAATTCAGTCTATGAAAATGCGGGTATCGTGGAACGCGGCTCGCGGCGCTAAACAATATTATTGATCATTTATCCAAAGAACGAGCACTTCAAAGTTGAAACGGTTTCTGGATCTTAAGCATTCAGGCTTCCCACTACTTTAAAAAATTTCAAATATCGTGTGTAGAACAGGGTCAAATCGGCATTTATTTATTAAAATGATATAATCTATCAACAATAACAAATAGCACGTTCTTAAGAATTTCATTCTTATACGCATTTATTTTTTACCATTTACTGAAATTTTCATCAATTTTTCATAAATAGTTTCCGAAATAATCATTTGTTAATCACACGAGGCAGAAATTTTTAATCGCACATTGTAAATAAACCAATGCATTTTTCAAAAAAAATTTCAAAACTTTCTATTAAACTAATGAGTAGCTTATTTTCCAATACTTAGTTTTAATTTTCCTTCCAACATCAAAAATAGTAGGCTCACTTGGGAAATTTCTACTCTATATAGTCAGCGGCATTTACATTTGCAGTAGTTATATCTATAGAAAAGTCAGTTGTTTCATTTCTAGCATTGACGCTTATCCACCAGGATACTCTGCATTATTTTTGTTTGAACTCACGTCACTATTTAATTGTGATAATTCACCATCAGAATCATTTGCAATTTCATCACTTGTTCTTATATCGCTATGTTCCAAAACCGATTTAGAAAGTTTAATTTATTTAACCCCTTTCCCTTCGGGGTTGCTTTGGGTTGGCTGCTTACCAGTCATTTTTGTTATAAAAAAATTTATTTGCTCACTTTAAAAATCCTAAATTAATTTTCAAAAACTAGATTTAAATCCAATTATCGGCTTGCCTTTGGAGCTATTATTCCAATTTAACCGAGGATATGAATTCAAAAATTTTATTTCGTTTTAATTTAGCGATTGTATTTAGATTTCTTATTCAGCGTCTATTATACTTATTCAGAGAGCGTATGAATTTATTTTTTGTGCTTACAAATTTGGTTAGGTTCTCCATTATGTTTTCAATTAGGAAGGTTAATGCGTTTTCCTTTCACCAAGTGATAATATCAATTTAATTTAATTTTCTTGATGTATTAATAACCTCTGCAGTCACTTATAATGGGCCTGTAATTGATCTTGTGCAACGAGTTATGCAATGTTTATTTTTGCTAAACACCTGCTTTCTAATTCTCTTCATAAATTTTACGCGATTTTAATGTACGAATACTCATACTTCTACCTCTCTTTTTAAAAACTTTTGTGTCCCGACAGGGGTACCAGTTGTAACATTATTCTTTTGCTCTGCGTATAAGATTAATTTAAAGTCTCTTATGACTCCTGGATTTAAGGATAAGTTCAATTACTTTATGATTTTACTCCTAAATTTATATGTATCGCTTCCTCCTCTTACGCAATTAATGCATGAAAAATTGGGTTATTCGACAGTTTAATGTGTCCTAATCAGGCAATTGGCGCCGAGTATGCACGTCGGTGTCAATCCTGCTAGAGCGATAAACCTAGAACGAATGGATTTATTAGCCACGACAATAAAAAACGAGACTTTATAAAACACTTGGGGTTCCCATTTTACCTTAAAGTGAACTTGACTTTTTTCCAATCTTAAGCTTTTGATTTTAAAATTATTTTGTACCAAAAATTCTGTAGATATATAATTATCCTGTAATCCAATGTCAATCATTGCACTCAAAAGCATGGTTATTAAATTTATTACGATCTTTCAGTTTTCGCAAATAAAATTACAGAAACTTTGGGCACACAGAAGTAAGAATGAATTCATTGCGAATATTTGAAACCCTGAGAATTACGGAGTTTATTTCCATATGTTTTAAATTTCCCATGGAATTATGAAATATCTTAAAATCCGTATTTTAGGATAATGAACTTCCTCCCTTAAACCTCCTTGTAAATTTTTCACGAATTGTGGATTTTGTGCGGATTATAAGCCCTATTTGCTATTTTAGTTACGCTTCCCGTGAAAGAGATGGGACCTTTACTTAAAAATCACCTGATAAATGGGGCTTAATTCTGTGCAAAACTTAGTGCTATATTTATCAAAACAGAATACGGCCTCATTTTCCTAACAATTTAATTTGCGAAATTCCATTGACTTTAACTTTCCCGAATGAAGACGGGTTGAGAATCCTGAGATAGTTTGATCAAAGAAAATTAATCCACTTCCTGCCACTTCCCAAAAGTTCTCAAATGCAAATCACTCGTCACAAGTTGAGTTCGCTTTTGGCCTTAGGATTATCCCTCTTAAATTTCCCAAACAGCGTTGGGTCAATAAAGAAAGCAAAGTGTTGCCACTAATGCCGGCCCGAGCAAACTGACCCCCAACGAATGATGGCTGCAAGCGAAACCATCAAAGTTTTAGTTCTCTGGTGATATCTTCTTTAATTTAAAAAAAATCAATTTCTGCCTGGAATTCATTTACTAACAATAAAAAAAATCATTGGTCTCACCGATCCGGAAATATGAGGCGTTACCTCAAAGAAAGAAATCCTGACCTGCTATGTTGAGATAGGTCGTGGTCGAAAATTCGCATTGCGAAAAGGAGTCAAACGCTAAAACGGGTTCGTGATCTGGATAGTTGGCGCAGACTGTCGATCCCGGCGTTTTTCGGCAATTGTGAAGCTCCCGTCCTCGCAAACTTGTCGATGCCCACTTACGAGTGATTTTGCATGCAACCACGACTGTTTCACGTAGCGGTACATATGATCTATATAACCCTTCTGTTTAGGAATTTGCAGGTCATGCAGGAATGTATTTATTTTCGCTTTCACCCGCTCTTGAGTGAATTTAATAAATATGAATAGCAATAAACCAAGTGATGTAGTGATGAGAATGGTAAAACCCGTATTGGGATCGGGCAGGAACATCATTGCAGATAATTGGTTTACGGATTTCAATCTCAGAACTGAACTGAGACGTAAAGAATGTCATATGTGGGCACTGCGATGCAGAATAAAAGAGCTTCACAAAAGAGTTTCCCTGTTGCACCATGACAAAACCATTGATGAATCATTCTTTGAGTTGAAAAAAAGCAGAGATCATCACATTTTACAATAGCAGAAAAGGTGGCGTTGTCACCGCAGACCAGAAGTGTGGCACGCACAGCGTCCAGCGAAACACACAACGCTGGTCAATGGTAATCTTTTGAGCTATTCTGAACATCGGACGCATCAATTGCAACTTGATATACCTTGACAATCAAGTGGGATCAGTAACAGAAAGAATATTTCTGGCAAATGAAGACTAATCAACTAATCCTGCGAGAAATCCCAATAAGGGGGGGGGGGGGGGCCTGTACCACGCGAAATCGCTCTGCACAGCCTGCTTTTTGGCATGTAAGTGTCAACCTGCCTCATGCTTCAATGATCCTGATTTCGAGTAAAATCTATTTTAACAGTTCTAAACTAAATGTACAATACGTTTTCTAGACCATTTTCCAGGTTTAGGCCTCCGTTTTGGCTATATTTCTAAAACACTACAGTTACGATTTGCTGATTTGTCTTGCTTTTTTGTTTTAAGACTGCGCTCCACATAGGATTAAGCTCTATTTGTTTGGAGTAAATCCAACCACACAGAGATGGTATGGATTTCCAAAAAGGGTGACCATCATAGGATACCTAAATATCACATAGCTTGAAGGCTACCATGGTTGGATTAATTAGCAACTGCATGTCGCAGGTTTGGAGTGAAGAAGCCTCGTAGATTGCAAGTAACCTGGCACAGAGTATGTAATCCCCTAGGGCATTACATTTCCGGTGTTTTTGCGGGGCTAAAACCATGTAGGTATGCTCTGTGTCCTCGTCAGCAATGTAGGTTGACGCCGATCACATGTATGAATGTCATGCACCGTCCCGTAGAAGGCGCTGATGGACCAGTAGACGATGTATATCTTACAACTTGTGGTCAGTTTTTCCAATCAGCAGGATGTCTATTATAACTTGTAATGTCCGGTTTTGTAGATAATGGTGATTGTTACTACTTTAGGGAGTTCTTCAAGGCTCACCTGGGGACCGGAGACTGAGAAGGAGACCCTAGGTGCATGGTACTGAACGTCACGGAATATAGGTGCAAGTTATTCTGATATTAAGAGTAATGGATGTAGTTCACCTCTTCTTGCTGAGTGCACAACTTCAAGGATCTGGCTTGCAGCTCTAACATACTCATCTAGTGTCATGTCGATGCCGTCTAGGACTTTACTAAAGTTTTAAGCATAGCTGATGTTAAATATGGTCTTTGAAATTTCATTGAAGTGTTGAGCTAACATCTGCAGTTCATATTGGAGATAGGTTTGTTGGGCATCTTGAGCCTGTGGAATTTTATGTTATTTCTCAAGGGTGTGAGAGTTCTCGTAGGTGAATAACCTAGCGACTGGCGCTACTTATTCTGCTAGGAACCACAGCATTAGAGTTCTTATTTTACTTCTCATTATAGCAGGTGGCTGACTGGCAGGGCCTAAGTTGTGTGATAGGTTAGCTCATCTAGTTCTCGATAGTTCTCGCATGGTGTTTGGACGTTGTAGAAGTTCCAAGTATCAGAGAGGTAGTGCAGGTCTTGGAACATATCGTTTGCCATAATAAAAGTGGTACAGAGCATACAACAGTCGAAACAGTCTAAAAAGCTGGTCTAAATGTGAAAAATCTATATTTTTTGCGCAAAGTCAAATACTGTAATTTATAAACAACTAATCACTGCATCGAATAGAGCTCTGCCTTACGCACGTCGGCTTAAATAGGGCCCAAAGATAGCCTGCTCACATAATTGCACGAGAGGTATCGAAACGTCAAATTATAGCTTGATCGTAAGTGCTGTAAATTTTATTCAAAGTGCGCGATTCAACTGAAAGTATATAGAGAAAGTTGCTGGATATTCGTATGATAAAATTCCAATAAAAGTTTTATTTTATTAATGCATGATTATATATTTGTGAACTCGAATTTTGCGTGTCAGAGATTTTTATCAAACGAAAAGTTTATTTGAAAAGATGATTTCAAAAAAACTTCGTGCTACTTGCTTGTGATACTACTTAAAATATAAAGTCAATAAGATGGTGACTGAAAAAATTTTAAATGCTGCTGCTCCTAACTGATAATTTCGTATAAAACACGTTGACAAATCTTGATTTGTTTTTTAATATTTCTACAATTGAAAAAAATGTTTTGAATGATTTTTGATAATTTTTTATTTGATCATTTTGACCTGAAATTCGAATTTCTGAATCGCGAAACTACCATGACGACTACTTTTTACGAACTTGATTTCAGTTATTCCATATTTGGTCCGTAATTCTGTGGCGATCATTTTGTTTTTGACCATTTTGAATTTCTTGAACTCAAAAATATAAAGTTATTGAATTTCAATAAAGTTTGCTCACTATTTTAATTTTGGCTAACTTTTCGAGTGTTTTCGACCACTGTGCAACTAATTCTTAATACATGTTGCTTGAGTGGGTACATACTGGATTTTTTTTTGCGCTGTCTCAAAGTCGAATATGGATAATGTGAAAATAATTTTTATAAATCTTCTCGCTAACCATACAATATTTTCGTTATTGACCATTATTAGCATTAGGTCACCAAGAGCTAACCTGCATGTTTCGTAAACCTTGTACTATTGTCGGTTTCCAGGATGACATTATGATTTTCCGTGAAACTCACGATGGTAAAAAGGCCTATAGCCATTTTATCACATTTGTTCTGGCAAAAATCTTTGTCTACGCGTAACTTGTCGTCTATTTTAGCATTTAAGGGGCGAGCTTTCTCGCCGTAATGTAATTTTGAATGTTCTTTGGAATGTATCATGTTCTTTGTCGTAATCTTTTGGATTTCGTTCAAGCGGATAACTAAATCACGGAGGTAGGATCCGTATGTCTCAAGTTTTACTTTGAATGAATGGAAGCTAGGCATGTGAGCAACAAGTTCATACAGTAACTCGAAAGATGTAAAATTCGTGGACTCGTGAATAGGCGTGTTGTATGCAAAAATAACAAAAGGTAAAAGTCTATTCCAGTTGTCATAATTTTTCGCGTAATGTTGAATGTACTCCGTGAAAACCATATGACTACGCGGAAACGACGTATTTTTTCTAACTTTCAAAATGTCTTGTTAACGAAGCTAGTTTTCTGGTCTAAGAGGCTGCCACGAGGGTGGGGGACGGGCGGGGCGCATAATGCAATTAAGTGTTGCATCATAGCATAGGTAATTGTGGTTTAGCTGTAATATTCTTTCAGCATGAAGCAGATGAAGGTTTACTATACATATATTATTCATGTGCTTCAGATACTTATTAACTAATTTCTGCCTGTGGTCGGTTCGCAAATATCAGTACTGCAGAAAAAATTAGATGTCATTCTGAGAGGAGGCGTAGTCGCTCTTCACCTTTGTTGATTGCATTATATTTTTCCGCCTGCGCAGGGTATTTGGTTAGGTGTGCTTTAGATAGGGAGGCTGTCCTACGCTTGTTTTATCGCATTAAATAATATGGAATCCATCGAGATTCATTAATGCGGAACAAGGATGAGGCATCCAGCTCGGCCATCATACTTCTTAAACTCATTTTGTACGTGGATACCGTGGAGCCCAGAAACGATAATTTCAAGTTGCCTTGCCTCACGGGGTCCACCGTAACAATATTTCAAGTATTTGTGTCTTATGAGCATCTGAACCATTGTCCTTATGTCTTTCTTAGGTAAATCTAGGATTTTTCTGACTCCGTCCATTCTGTAGGTATAGTCCATGGTGAATTTCGCCGGTGGTATTCCCAGTGCTTTGTTTGGTTCCAGCATCTGATGGAAAAAACCATGCAGCAAGACGCTGGTATCGGTTCCTGTCCTATGTCTTCACTTGTAGTGCCGCATTTTGGCAACCGGTCCGCCTTTTCGTTGTCCTGGATCCTTGAGTGACTAGGGACCTATATGAGAGCCACATTTTTTTCCTGAAGGTTGGTTCAATGCCATTTTTTATTCTTAAGCCAGTGCTAATGTTATATCTGGTTTCCCGACTGCAGTTAATGACGCTTCTTTTTCTAATAACGTTACAGCACAACGCAAAGAGGTCAAAATCGGAAAGATGTGGTCATAATTTGCAAAATTATATTTTTTTTCCAAGGGTTCATCACTTATAGATAAGTCTCAGTAGTATATGTGCAATTTATTGCCACATTCAATAACAATAAGAGTTTTTTTTACTTCATGATTGAGTCTAAAAGTGAGGGTTTCACGAGTAATATTTAACGCTTTTGAAACAAGTAAAAAACGAGTATTCAAAAGAAAACTCATTTCTTGTGAAGTACTTAACATTCTCGTAGTAACTAATATGCTGTAAAATATGCTTATGAAAAAAAGCTTATTTAAGAAGAGACAGGCCAGTTCCCTAATTTTCTGACACCCTGGATAAGTCCATAACTTGAAAAATTGAAAACTTCAAGCCCGTATATATTGACAACCGGTTTGGTAAAATAATGTGTGTCCATTATGGCTACTATTCATCCAAGTTTCAACCCCATAAAAAACACAATAACTGTATCTACACAAGAAGTGAGTCAAATAAAAAAAATAGTTAACAAAAGCGTGTATAGTTTATGACTTTTAGGACCTTCATGAAGATCCGCCGTATTGAATCAATTGCTTCTTTTTTAAATTATTTTTAATACTGGATTCGTAATCAGCCAACTCACCCCCCCCCCATATAAATTTTGAAAAGAATCGAAAGTTTATTGAGCATACTCGCCTGCCCAATTACATCGTCATTCTGTTTTTCCTTACTTTTAAACATCGAATTCGTAATCAGCGACCCCCTTATACAAATTTTTAAGAAACCTACCTCTTCCTTGGAGCTATCTGTATACTAGATTTTCCCTTGAAGGGGCGGGTTACCATTTGCTTTTCACATATCCCTGCTTACAATACAGATGCCGATTGAATTCACTGACTTTCTTGATTTCCGTGATATCATTGAAGTTAATGAAATCCTTTAATTCCATGAATTCCTTGAACTACATGAATTCCTTCAATTAAACAACAACCTACAGAACCGTGCACTGCCCGCGTTGGCTCCCTGACTTGCTCATGGGCGAGCGAGTTGTGCATCACTGGTGTAATGTAACGTGATGCTTAAACGTGACGTAACAGGCTTTTAGTGTTTTCAGGCAATTTTGTTATAATCATGGATTTTATGGATAAAGAGAACTCCGTTAATTATGTGAATTCCGTTTAATCCATGACTTCCATTTATTTCTTCAATTCCATATATTTCTTGAATTCTAAGTTACTTGAATGCAATGTAAACATTAAATTTCATTAATTTTTTTAATTCCGTTTATTCCATGAATTCCTTAAATTCCATAAATTTTATGAATTCCAATGATTTTCTTGAATTCCATGAATTCATAGAATCCCATGAATTCATAGAATCCCATGAATTAATAGAATTCCATGAATTCCTTGATTTCCATGAATACCTCGAATTCCTTGAATTCTATTAATTCCTTAAATTCCTTAAATTCTTTTAATATCTAGAATTTCTTGAATTATATTAATTACTTAGATTCACTGAATTCCCTGAATTCTATCAATTCCTTAAAGCTTTGAATTCTGCAAACTCCTTGAATTCCTTTAATTTCTTGAAATCCATGAATTACTTGAATTTTCTGAACCCTTTATATGAAAAAATGCCTATAACTCAAGGATTTGCTTAAATTTCATGAATTCCTTGAATTTTATTCATGCCTCGATTTCATTAATTCCCTGATATCTTTAAAATCCCTGAATCAATTCAATTTAATCAATTCTATAAAGTCCGTGAATTTCAGGAATTACGTTAGTTCCAGAAACTTCGTGATATCCATGAATTTCGTGAATTTTGTAAATTTCGTAAATTCCATGAACTACATAAATACCTTTAATTCTGTAAATTTTGTGAATTCTACAGATTCGGTGCATTTCATGAATTTCGTGAATTCCTAAAATTCTATGAATACCTTCATTTTTACGAATTCCTTGAATTCCCAGAATTCATTGAATTCCATAAACTCCTTTAATTCCCTGAATTCTCTCAATTACATGCAATCTTTGAATTCTAGAAATTCATGGAATTACGTGAATTCCTCTCCTCTAATTCCATGTAACCAATTGAATTTAATGAATTCATTAACTTCAATGAATTCCTTGACTTTCATGCCTTATTGAACTTCCATTAATTCAAAATGTAAGAAATTTGAATTAGATTAAAATCCAAATTAGAAATCCTATTTAACGTCCAATAATCAAATTTATGCAAACTCTTGTTAAAATCAGAAATTCAACTACCAAATTTGGACCACAACAAGTACCCTTATCAAGGCAAGAAAAATTTAAATGGTAGAAATTGACAGCACCCACGAACAGGTGCTCTCTCTTTGATACCTGAGAATCGAATGAGGATCAGTAGGCCAATCTGTTGTAAACACAATATAAATATCTGTCATAATTACACCAGAAATATAGAAAGTAAATGAAAATCATAATTCATGAAACAGCCTCGTAAATGTAATTAATAATATTAGCATAACTTTTATTTAACTTATTTAAATCGGTTTTTTAAATTAATAGATAACTTTTTTGTTTTTTAATATAAAGCATTTTCATAAATTCCCTCTTTCTCTCATTACGTTCACTATGCAAAATTTGAACAGTATCCCAGTTAAACTCATGGTCAACATCCACAAATGTCTTTCTATGTGTGGCAAGAACACTATTTTAACAGCATCCCAAACAAACATCACTTTTGTGTTCCGCTATCCTAGTGTTAAGAAGTCTGTCAGTCTGTCCCACATAATTCATCTTACAAATACTGCAAGTGATCTTATAAACAACCCCACCCTTTTCAAAATTATCCAATGGATCTTTACAAAAGTTTATCACTGATTTCATTTTAAATCGTATACGGAAAATAATATGAGTTAAACATTTTTTTAAGATACGTTCAATAATTTTAGAAATTTTACCAAAAAATGTAAGAACAAAGGTATTAAACAAACTATATTCCTTTAACTCTTTCTGATTATCTGCAAGCAAATTATTACTCTGTTTGTTTATGATTTCTTGAACTCTAATTACAACGTGTTTCTCAATCAACTTTTGTGGATGATGATTCAGAAAAATGATGTTCCTAACAATATTCAAATTTCTTGTGTGAAATGAAAAATGGGACAAACCTAGAGCGCTGTCCACTAAGTTTTTAATTACTGCAATTTTTGTTTTGAAAGGGATGAGCAGAAAGGAAATTTGAAATTCTGCCTGAATATGTATTTTTTTACCAACTAATAATAATATACCATATCAAGCCTTGATTACTTCTATGTCCAAAAAACATATCTTAAAAAAATTTTAATTTATACTATTTTTCGTATACCTTTTAAAATGGATTCAGTGATAAATTTCTGCAAAGATCCTTTGAATCATTTTAAAAAAGGTGGTGCTGTTAATAAGATCACTTGCAGGATCTGTAAAATGAATCATGTGGGACAGACTGGCAGACTTCTTAACACTAGGATAGAGGAACGCAAAAGCGATGTTCGCTTGGGACGCTGTTACAAGAGTGTTATTGCCAGACATACAAAGGCATTTGTTGATGTTGACCATGAGTTTGACTGGTGTTAAGAAGTCTGCCAGTCTGTCCCACGTAATTCATCTTACAGATCCTGCAAGTGATCTTTTAAACAACACCACCTTTTTCAAAATTATCCAAAGGATCATCAATTTCCTGAATTCCTTAAATTGCCCGCATACTTTGATTTTCTTTAATCTCTTGAATTTTGTGAATTCTTTTATATCCACCAACTCCTTGAATTCCTTGAATTACATAAATTCCTCGAATTCCATATAATCCTTGAATTGCACGAATTCATTAAATACCTGAATTCTTTTAATTCAATAAATTCTTAGAATTCTTTAAAATCTATGAATTTATTGAATTACGTATATTCTATTAATTCGTTGAATTTCTTCAATTCTATAAATTCCTGGAATTTCTCATATTTCTCAAATGTTTGGAATGCCTTGAGTTCCTTGAATTCCATGCATTTCTTAGTTTCCATGAATCTCTTGCATTTCATGCATTCAGTGATTTCCATTAGTTCCTTAAAATCCATAAAAAACCTCAGTTCCATGAATTCATCGAATTAGTTGTAATCCTTGAATTTCATGCAATCCTTCAATTACATTAATTCTGTTATCTCCATGGATCCCTTGAATTTATTGAATTCCTTGAATATTATGAATTCTTTACAGCTCATGAAAACCTTTAAATTTACGAATTCCTCAAATCTAAAAATTCCCTAATTTCCTTGAATTCTTTTAATTCCTTAAAATCCATAGATTCTCGGAATTACGTTAATTCCAAAAATTTCGTGAATTCTGTGAATTCCTTATACTCCGACAATTTCAAATTTAATTCATTGTACGCCACGATTCGTCTAGCCGCTATCGACTTGGGACGTTGATAATTTCCTAAATATCAATTCGATTGGGCTAAAATTTCCCGAAAAACTTTTTGTACTGTTTTCAACAACTTACTCGCTGAAATTTTTTGGTTGCTGAAAATTCGATCGATAAACGAAATGCCGGAAAAATTACTTTTGCTCTGTCAGTCGCAGAACATTTCAAACTATATTCCCTGCCATTTTTATTTTAAAATCCTTAAAACTGAATGACTGAGCACGACTTCAATTGAAAAGCGAATCAAAATTATTTTTACAAAAAAGCCAGTTTTTTGGCTGTAATTAGAAAACTAAAAAAAGCTACGAATTTTTGCATAAATAAGCTTATGTGTCCTTCTTCGATCCAGCAGCTCAAATGTCGACGTTTTAAGGCTCCTTGAGTCAGAAAAACAAGATTTTACTCCTGTATCTGTCTGTCCCGCGTCGTCCTCGTTGTTGTTGTCTGTGTACCGGATAACTTTTGAAAGACTTGTCGGATTGGATTGTGCTTTGACACACAGTTTGAGGGACCAAGAAAAAAAATATCGAGTATGTTAACCAGCCATTTTTGATAAAAGTTCAAAAAGTCAGAGCGTTTTCCAAATTCTTAAGATGAGGTCCTTACATTCTCTGAATTCAATGAATTTCCTGAATCCCATAAATTCCTTGAAATTCATGGATTCCTTGATTTCGATATAATCCTTCAACTCCATGTATTCATTGATGAATTTCCTGAATCCCCTGAAATCCTTGAACTCCCTGTTCTTTGATTTCCATGGATTTATTAATTTCTCTGAATTTATTGACGGCTATGTATAGCTTCAATTTCATGAAATACGTGCATCACATTCATTGTTAGAATTCCGTGAATTCTCTGACTTCCTGGATTTTCGTGAATTCATTACAATCCTTGAAATAAGTGAATTCGAAGATTTTTAAGAATTCCTGGAATTCAATGGATTCCTTGAAATCCACCAATTCACTGAATTCCTTTAAATTTCACGAATTCATTGAATTCCTTTAAATTCCACGAATTCGACGAATTTCTTGAATTCCTGAAATTCTATGAATTTCTTAAATCCTGTGAATTTCAAGTTCCAACGCTAATCCTAATTTACTCGCGGGATGAAGATATTTTTCAGGTTTTACGTCGCCACGATTAGGATCCCAACGAGCGCCCTAGTTGGAAAACTATTTTTGAAAGTTTCACACTTCGACCCGAATAATTCGGAACCAAATGTTAATTAAATAAAAATTTCGTTACGGGAGGTAAGCCGTAGGGGTTGACGTGATGCTAAACTAAAAATATAATTGTCAGTAGCATGAGTTAATGTTCAAGTCGGAATTCCGCTAAGGTGTCGAAAACTTGTTTCAGTTTGCAGATTTCTCCTTCTTTTTAAATTTAATTTCAATTTTAAATAGTTTTCTTTCAGGTTTACAGGAGTATTTACTGCGGGTCATGCTTTTTAATTTACTTTTGTAAATTTTTATTACGTGTGACCCTTTCATTAGGTGCGGAACCCTTTTATTTCAGAGTTTTTTTTCAATGCTTTTGACTCATATTTGATAAAGTTATGATCATATTGCTTTCCCCGCTCTAATGGGTAGTTTAAGCAGTGAGATTTAGGAAGAATAGGGTAAAGGCAAACGTTAGTTTGCCACTTAGTCGCAGTTCCTACGTGTGCTCTCGTACGAGTCCTGCTCATTACACTTCTTTTTTTTTCTTTCATACTATTGCATTCTTCTTTTCTTCCATACTTATTTAAATGGAGCTCTGTGGTTGACTTAAATTTTAATAATATTCCTTATTTATTTTCACTTTCTATTTCAACTAATTTTTCTACGTATTAGCTGAAGCAGTAAACATTCTTTTGTAATATTTCTTTATTAAGTTTAGGTCTCTTTCACAATCATCAAATTATATTTTAATCATCATCCGACGGTGCTTTTTATTCCCCGTATCAATTTCTCGATAAATCTCTGATTTGCTGTATGTGCATTACATTTGTTTAATGCAATTTCCTCTCAATTTCAATTATTTTTTTTATTGAAATTCAAAAAAGGTTAGGTAGCATTTCCAAAAAGGAAAAATGCGCAGTTATGGCGGAGATATGCAACAAACATCAATTTATTTAAAAATGAACTGTAATTATAGTTCCAGCGTAGAGAACATTCATTGTAATGTTACAATTTATAGCGATTATAGTAATTCGCGAGAAAGAGGGGGGCGCTCTACAAGTTGAAAATAAAAAATTCAAGGAAGAAAAAATAAAATGGTCCAGTAAAGTACAAGAAAAAAATCTAGTGCCCTTCAAGGAATGAGTAGGACCACTTCACGACTTTGAACTTGAAATTTCAGATGAAGATTTCTATTCCTTGTTCCTAGATACAAATTTTTACGAATTTGTATAAACTGAGAGAAATAAATATGCTCATTACTGAGAGAATTTAGGCCAAATTTAGCATGAAGTTAGTGAATGAGGAATTAAAGTTTACATAGAAACATGATATTTTGTTTAAAGTTAGGACAATTTCAGATCTCACTCAAAAATGTTCAAAAAATGTGTTACCAGGTTGCAATTTTTTTAAAGCTGAAGCCACATTTGCCTTTAGTGGAAGATTGGGTTTCAAGCAACATATGCTTAAAAACCTATACCGTTGGAGATTAAAGCCTGGGTAATTATAGATAGTCTGACTGGGTTTGTTCTTAAAACAATGATTTACGTAGGAAAAAAAGCTGTACGTAATAAATATCTTCTGCTGGGTGAGCAAGTTTCCATGGATCTAGGAATTGACTTTACCGAAAAATATCATTGTTTATATTTCGCTAATTTTTTCACGTCCTTTCAAGTCGTACAGCTTTTGCTTTAAAAAACGCATATACATGTGGAACTGTACGACAGGCCAGAATACTTTGGGCTAAAGAACTGCTGAATCCCGGGGGAAAAAATCTGAAAATTTCAAACGATTTAAATTTAGAATTGTTCAATCTGGGCAAATAACAGCAGTTCTTTGGCATGGCAAACGTGAGGTCCAACTTTATTTTATCAGAAATTGATCCCACGCAGCAGACTCAAAAACCAAAAGGCAAGAAGTCAAATTTCGTGTCCATTAACTATTAAATGAATTGCAGAAGTTTAGGTGGCGTAGATTTGGCAGAAAAAAAGGGTTATTGCTCTGTTGATCATTCTAGAAATAAATTTTGGAAATATGTATTTAATTCTATAATTGGTAATTCCATTATAAATAGCTCCAGTTTATTCGACCTCACAAACCTACAACCACTCACCGCACAAGGCCGTACAGTAACTCCAATCTCATGTCGCGCCCAAATTCTGGGACTCTCACTATGAGCACTCGCAACTAGTTAAAAATAATCGCAGAAAATTTTCATCACGACTTTCGAGTCTTTCCAAAAACGAGCTGCTTATAAAAAATTTTAAAAAAAATTTACAGATGCTCCTTAAGGTATCTAGAATGCACCGCAGTTTTCCAAATTTCGAAATATAAAATTTTTTCATAATTAAGTAACTTTGCCGCCTTGAAAGAAAATGACCTTGACAAACAAAAGAATATATATGAATAGTATTTAGCAATTAGCTTGGAAAATTATTTTATAAAACCCTAGCCCATTATTTCAGTGAAGTGGCGTGGATAACTCAAAATCTTACATAAGAAAAATATCTGCGAGTTGTTTTAAATAAACAAAGTAATTCATTTAGTGCAATATCAAACGTAACACTAGGTAATAACTGGTATTTAAATTTATTAATCAGGGCGAGGAAAAACCTCTTAAATAAAATTTTACAATAAAATTAAACAAAGGTTCATGAGAACCAGATTACAATCACATATTGAGAGAGTAAGAGTCTATATATATATATATATATATATAAATATATAAAACGATGACATAACAAACATGACATAGCAGCGAATATAATAGCGAACAAATAAGCTTACGCTCGATACGCGGCAGGCTGCCCAAACTCTCCCCTCCTGCGCAGGTAATTAAGATTTCTCTTCTACGTTGTCGCAGTGTCATGGCGTATGAAGGGAGATTTCGGAAGCGTTATGCCCAAGAGATAATGATAGTAGTTCTGCGACGAATCCAGCCTTGTTTCCTTGACGTATGTAGTGCCGACATTGATAATGACTGATGCTCCAACGAAAACCACTGTTTCCCCCATAAACCCCTCGTATTCAAAACTCGGTGAAACAGGACAAAGTAATTTGCAGGTAACACCTGCAACATTACAACTCCTTCAACCTTAAATGAAACTGTTGGTGCTTTTCCCTCTACTACCGTACGAAATCAACACAGGTGGTAGTTGGCTTATTTCCATACCATTCTTGCAAAATTAAAATTTAAAAAAAAAAATACAAGTTACTCGCTCCAATGCGAAACTACACACTCTTAAGATTGTGACAATTGTGACAAGGCACAGAGGACATATGGTAACCAAAGTTGTTGCTGCACAGTGTGGAAGAAGTACATTTTTTTATTCATAATACGATCCCGGCTGAACATGTGGACCGATTTGGATGTTTTTTTAAGCTGATCATATTTCATAGAAAGTTGTCGAGTCTGATTTTTAATTTAGTTTTTCAATTTTTTTAAACATAAAAAAATATTGGAAATTAATGTAATCGCCGAAGTTTCATGCATGTGCATTATATGAAGATATACCATTATGATGCAATGAAGAAACAAAAATTTTATAAACAAATTATTTGTTGAAAATGTACAAAATTTCTCTTAAGACTATTCTTGTTAATAATATAAACAAATTTAAGATACAAATGCATTAGTTAGGCATTTGTTGTCAGAAAAAATAGTTTTTCTTGATGCCAGTCCTTTTAATTGGGAACTTCATGATAATTTCAGCTACATCCATCACTATTTCATAAATTGTTTTTAAACAAATGCATTATTCAGGCATCTGTTGACAAAAAATTCGTTTTTTTAAAATGTCAGTTCTTTTAATTTAGAACTTCATGTTAATTTCAGCAACATTCATAATTCGTTCAAAAACTTTATGATTTTTTAAACAAAATTTAATAAATAGATAAACGTTTATTTTTCTGCCTGCTGGCCTTAAAAAATTGCTTTACTTACATTTACATTTTGTTAAATTTTGTTGTTCTTACAACTGCCTCTTAAGAATTAACATCCATCCACACCTTATATCTAATCCGCTTGCTTTTATAGACTAGCGTTCTTTGCTTCGCTTCGCCTCGCATCGCACGCATGTCGCTATTTTCTCGCTACAATATGCCTCGCGCAATTCCCACATTCTCTTCTCTCTAGAAAGCCAGAACCTATTAAAATCCTACATGCAAACGCATCTCATTCTCTTTATAAGTTCCTAACTTTCTTGCTCTCCTTTCTTAAGCAAATATTGTGCTCTCTCCCTTGATAAAATCCACTCATTGTTCCCGTAAGAAATTTAATAAGAAATGCATTATTTGGGCATTTGTCGACGGAAAAACTCATTTTTCTCTATCGCAGTCTTTTATTTGGGAATTTTACGATAATTTCCGTAACATTCGTAATTAGTTGAATAATTTCAAGAAAAAACAACGAGCTTTTACTCGAGAAATGCCCGAATAAAGCATTTTTAAATCAAATTTGTTTGACAAATATAAAAATGAATCAACTAATTATGAATGTTACTGAAATTATCGTAAAGTTCTTAATTAAAAGGGCTGACATTAAAAAAAAAGTTTTCCCGTCGTCAAATGTCTTAATAATGCACTTGTTTATTAATTTGTTTATGATATTAACAAGAATAGTCTTAAGAGAGAAAATTGCCATTTTTTCGTCATATTTGTTTATTTATAAAAAAATTGAAAAACTAAACTAAAAGTCAGGCTAGAAAACTTTCTTTGAAATTTTATCAACTTTAAAAAAACATCTAAATCAGTCCACAGGTTCAGCCGAAATCATATTTTCAACCAAAAAATTTGCTTTTTCCCCACTGTGCGCTGTTCGCCTCCCCTTCTTCTCCCTTGGAGGGTGCTGCGGTCGAGAGGCCCATACTGAGCAGCCACAGTCACGATTGTAAAGCTCCCTCCTCCCTACACGCACATAACGTGCAAAATAGTTTTAGCTTGGGGGGGGGGGGCAGTCCTCCCATTCGCGACCCGTGGCTAAGGAACTTACGGATCGACGAAACTCACGGGCCTGAAAAGGTCCTGTTAAACATCTTCAGGGCCAACCTCTTGAATCACAACAGGGAAGTCCTCCTGAGCCGCATTGTTTCCCAACTCCGTTACACGCTGTTCCTGTGCTGATTCCCTCAACCTTCGACCTACTCCCCTCTGCCTAACTCTCTTCAAAGGAACCGGCCCACCCAGCAGGTTGAAAAGTGCCTTCCTCTGCCTACCAAAAGAATGGATCGCCCCATTTGCTCCATCTCCTGCTCGTAACCAAAACCCGATTGATTTCGACGTGGTTAAAACCGAAACCGGATCGCTTCCGCCAACAATATGTCAATCAAGGTGTCTGAATTCTCATTAGTCAAGTCATGGACTAGAGGTGCACTTACTCCCATTATGCGGAAGGGACTATAAAAACGCTTATTTAGTTTAGCCGATATTCTCTTCTTCTTTGAGGATAGTATCATCCAGCGCTTCCAAAACCGATTTCCTATCTGATACTTAATATCACGACGCGATTGGTATGTAATAACGAGTTCGTTTCTCGTGTGCCTCTTCTAAATGAAAGGTCACAAGGTCTCGGAATTGTTTTAGACGCTCCATACGATTCACCCATTTTTCTCTATCGGGCTTAGAAATATTTTCGGGGCTCTCCTCTAATGCTTATTTTCGGCCGTCATTTTCTCCTACAATATAAAATGGCTGGGCTCGCTTTAGTGACAGTATTAACCTCGGCATTGTAGGCGCACCCAAATTAATGGAGATAAACAACCTATGCTTGTTTATTCGAATCCACAAAGGACCGAATCATCGCCTTTAATATTCGATTCATCCTTTCGGTCGAGTTCACTTCAGAGTAATTTACTACGTTCGTGAAGTGACGAATGTTATAAAATCTAGTTAACTCAGTCATGAATTTGTTAAAAAATTCCGTCCCGTTATTAGTTTGAATAACTTTAGGTTTATCCCACCTCAAAATGACTAGATCTTCTAAGGCCGCGCCTACATTTTTGGCATTAGCTGCCCTGCGGGCTTTACACTCGATCCTTATGCAATCCACAGGCACCAATGTTCATGGCTCATCCACTACACTTTTTCTCATTAAACTAGGACGATCCCTCTGTAAAATTTTAGTGCGCTGACAAATATCATACCCTTTCACACCCAGGCTTCCTGCCTGAGATTCATCATGTACCTCAGTTAACACCTGCTGCCGTTTATCGACCGGAACCACTAATTTTAACGCTTCTGTATCTTTTATGATTGGATCTATCAGGGGGTTCGGTCTAAATGCATATAGTTTTCCCTCTAAAAACTTCCAACCATGATACCTTCTAGGGAAATTTTGTTCATCCCTGACACAGCAGGCATACCACGTATCGTCAATTACTTCCGTTCCACAGACCTTGGCGACTTTCTCATCCACATACATTCGTGAGAGTGCGTCGGGCACATGGCATTTATGGACTATTTTAAACCGGAACTCTAATAGCTCAAACGACTTACGCGCCAGTTTAGCATCAGGTAAGGCATGACTTGCAAAGGCTCGGTCTTTACGTGTACTCAGGAAGCAATAAACCTTCAGGCGGTTGTGGTGAAATATCCTCGTCACCCATAGCAGCTGCTCTCTCATAATCTTGAGCAAGACCTGCTAGCTCTTTGTATGACCTAAAATTTCTGCGCTTAAATGCACATCTGATCTGACGGAACATATTACTCTAAGCTCTATCTAGCCTACGTGCGATTATTTAAAATAATCTAATCGCCTTAATAAAATAATCATCTAAAAGAGAGGGCATTGCTAAGCATAAGAACATCTTCACTTTGCGAAACTATTGCCGGCCCATCCTCTACTCTATTTAAAAATGTGATCACGCTCGTATCACCTCACTCTGTAAACTTTATATTGCTGTGCTTCACGATTTGTGATAAACTTTTATTTCTTCTCCTATAAGGAGTACTTGCTTGTCGGTAAGTAGTGGGGTTTTTCAGAGAATGGGCCACTTATTGGGCCTAGATAAGAGGGATGACAACAAGGTTGGCCATAAAAACCGCCTTGTGGGATCTCTCTCTCAGAATGTCACCTTAATAGGCATCCTCCCACATAGTTGCGTTTGGTTGGAAACTAAATCTCACCAAATTCCCAAAAATTGGGAATGGAGATGATCTAACCCTTCATAGGTCTAATTGCGAGTACCGTAACCACTCATGTGATTCGCTTGTTCTGGTATTAAATGGTTTGTAAGATGTGCGTTCGTAACCCCTAATATGTTCTGACTATTTGGTCTCGGGATCGACTCATTCGCTAGATGTTTGGTAGAATTTTGAACCGTTCTAGTTCTTTAGTTCAGTCCGGTACCGACAAAAATTGTGCACCATTAGATAGTGCGGCCTAATTATCCTCCGAGAATCCAATTGAATGGGTGCCCTCTCTCAATCTATAAAATGACGACCCCCTCGCTCTGAAGGGTGAAATTGTTGGTCACGCAAAATTTTCCGAATATCTATTGACAATCGAAGCTGTTGAAACAGTAGGCCTATAATCCACTATTATTCTTGTAATCACCATATTTGTATTGGTGGTAATAGTAGTAGTAGAAGCAATTGGGGTCCTAGACATCTCCCCACTAAATGATTCGGATTCGGAGGGTGGGATCCCGAGAACCCATTAAACGATGCGCTTGTACGAAGTGTGGAAGGGCTTCCCTTACCCCTCAGATAAGTCTTTCGTCCGTAGTTACAAAATAATCAATCTCTGTTCGACACCTATGTGATTCGAGTGGAACTTGATGTAACGTATCCTCGTCTATTGCCGTCTATACGGCATCCCCCACAAATCTGACAATGTAACTAATCGCCCTGTCTGTTACCACTTTGCAGGTACCAGTGTTGTTAAGAAAATTTTCATCTAAGATAGCACGGATGCTTTCCGTACTCAGGTTTAAAAACCAGTTACCATGTGTATACATATGAAACCGGTATTGCCATCTAGCGGCCAGTAGGCACACTTGTAGGCACTGTCGGAACTTACCATTTGTGCTAATTGGCGTATTGT
>NC_046666.1:118473446-118488294 GCF_010883055.1 Belonocnema kinseyi | reverse complement strand
GGCGCATACTTTGAATAAAATATTTGTTATCATTCTCTTGAAATAAATGTGTTTTTTTCTTGAAAAAATACCGGTTTCATATGTATACACCTGGTAATACTCTGCTCAGCCATGTTTAAACTGAAATTTCTTTTAGAAAATAAAAAAATTTAAAGTAAAGAAAGAGAGAAAAAATCAAATAATTGTTCAATAAATACACTAAATATTAGTTATTTTATTTCTTTGTTCATTATTTAAGAAATAAAATAATCTAACAAAAAAACACCCTAAATGGATAAAATGAACAACAAATTAAATGAGTATGTAAAAAAATACTTATGGAAACAATCCTCATTTCAATTTAATCTATTTAATGAAATCAAATCAATTGAATCAAATAAAAAGAAAAATCAATTTCTGCTTAAATCAGTCACTTTTCCTTAGCCAAACAAAAGGAAATTAAATGTCCCACTTTTTGTTATATCTTAAATACTCGTAAGTTTGATATACCGGTCCAGGCGCGAACCCACAATGGTGGCGAAGCGGCCATCCCCCCTCCCCAGAATTTTCTGACTTACCATAAAATGGTACATATATATATATGTGAGTGTGTGTGTGTGTGCGTGCGTGTGCGTGTGCGTGTTTGTGTTTCTATGTATAAACACAGCATGCCTATACCATTTTCTGCTGCCTCCAGGACACTCCTCTGGATTCGCGCCTGTACAGGTCAAAAACGTTTTCACTTGCCGCCTGTCAGTTTTGCGTGTAAAGGCCGGCTATATGCTTGCCGCACCAGTGAACCATATAGCGGCCCGTTCGAAGTGAACTTCTGCGAGCTGAGTCCTAGCGCGCAGTACCGAATTTCTCCGACCGCTCCTTTTGTGTTCCGAGCCTTTGTACCTGATATTCATTCACTTTATTCTACTCACGTTTAGAAAAATGCCAGCCGCCGGAAAATTCCACTCGTCCATTAAAATCAATTATGGCGCGAGCACTCGACACTTTTCCGTGGACACGATTAAAAAATTTCCCCCTTTTTTTTAACATTTAAAAAAAAATCACATTTCGCATATCAAATCAGTAGCAAAATAAAAATAATCGCATGGCATAAAAAATCAACAATATAAAATAAAATTAAGTATAGAATCACAGGTTGAAAAAAGTTAAAAATCAATAATGTAACAAAATAATAATAAGATAGATCTGTTTTTAAGAGGAACAAAATGTTTGCCGAACATACGTCAGGGCTAGACTTTTTTGCGATTTTTTTTAAAAAGACACGACTCTCAAAAGGAGAGTCGCGTAATTTTGACGGCGGCTTTAGTGCATGCAAATTCCAATCATCACCATGATAAACACCCTCTTAAATCAAAAAATTGTCGCTTCTGAAAAACTATGGCTTCTGCAACTTTGTAAGACCAATATGGTTTTGTTGTTGGAAAGTGGAGGGTTTTTCCGAAGTTATTTTTACGTAGAATCTGAATCCGGGGTCAGAATTGGCCAATCAAGTCAGGATTTTAAGATATTTGAGGTTATGTACCAAAAAATTGCGTTTTTGACTACTTTTGTGGTTATGTACAGAAGACAATAATTGTTTGGGGATTTTTTCTTAAAATCCTGACGTGATGGGCCAAATCTAACCCAGGATTCGGATTCCATGTAAAAAATTACATTGGAAATGACCCTCTTTTGAAAAATTAAAATTACAATAGCATTACTTGCTAATTATGAGTAAATAACGCCAGACATTTTGAATATGCATGTTTTTCGGCATTAGTTGAATTTCTCCAATTTTTCTATTGTTCAATTGAAAACTTTTAGTTTTTATGTCAGGAAATTTAATAGAAATTTACCTTAAAGGAGCTAGGATGTCCACCACCTGTGGATCCTATAGAGGCTGAGCCCCCACATCCTAGCAACTCATTACGCCCGATGCACAGTGCGGCGAATTAGAAAATTGGGGTTGAAAATGACCCAGAGCCTACAATTTTTATCCGATTTTATCTTTTTTTTTAAATAAAAGCTAATTAAATTCTGAAGAGGTCTACCGAGGGCGACTTTGCTAAAAGGGGTCGATTTGTTCGTTATTCAAGTTGCTAAATGCCAAAAAACCATAATTATTCATATTTGAGCTGCCTGTTCTGTAGAATTAATTTATTTTACCTCAAAAAGATGAAAAACTGATAGATTTGCAATCAATTAACAAATCCTAATAACATAGATGAAGTTAGTGCAATCTTTTCAATTGTTATAAATAAATTTGGGATAAAAATCTATTGTTGCTGTACATTGAAGCCGGGAAGATCTTTTCATCACGTTTTTGCTCGCGAAATCGAGTTAAATTCATGTTTCGTTGAAATCAAACACGAAAGTATCATTTTTTTATTGTCATAAACAAATTTCATAAACAAATTTAATAAATAAGCGCCTCTGTATATAAAATTCATTTTTTCTGCGCAATCATTAATTTTGTCTTCAAAAATGAGAATTCCATGACACAAATGGAAGATCAGAATATTTACCATTGTTGTAAACAATTCTGGTTAGCAAATACTTTAAACGGTCACTCTTTGATAGGCAAAATACATTTTTTTGCATAATTGTTCATTTTATCCACAAATTAATATTCTGATAGAGGAAATTGACATTTGACAATATTTTTTATTTTTATTAACAATTCTGATCAAAAAATGCATTTAATAGACTCTTTCAAATAGCAAAAATCTCATTCTTGCTGAAATGTTGATTATATCATAAAAAATGAAACTCCTAAGAAATATATTGACATCAAAGAACATTTCTCAATGTTATAAACAATTATAATAAATAAATTCCTCAAATAATTCTTGCGTATAGAAGAAATCTGTTTCTTGGGTTCAATAGTTAATGTTACCTTGAAATAAGTAACCGAATCGTAAAACGTCTAGATTCAACATCTTTTCTGACTATTATAAGCAACCAGGATGAACGAAATCATGAAGCTTAACCATTTTTGGACGAAACATTCTGGTATTCAGCAGCGTTGCACATTCTTGTCAATATTCTCCAAATTTGATAATGTCAATTCTCTTTCATGATGCCATAGCTTTCAAGATAACGCCGAATTTTAGATTAATAATTTATCTACCCCGGTAATACTTGAAGTCTATTCAGGATCTTCAAAGAACCGTCGAGTAGTATTTCCATTGTTAGATATTCCAGTCCCATGTTGTGGAACACCCACGATCAGGCTCATTTTCTCCCAAAATTCTTTTTGAATTCTCTTCTTCGCATCGCTCATTTTCTGTTTTTCATCGGCTAACTTCGCATCCCATTTGAAGAATTCTATGGGATACGCAATGTAAAGTATACATTCCATGAATCGTATCCAAGCATGTAGTGCAGAGGGACCAAAAGAGGAGTTTCTGACCTTCACCGAGAGCAGTTTGATTTTTTCCAAATTATTCATCATGAAGTGCTTTGCGGAGCATATATAACATGACGATTATAATGGTGTTTCAGGAAGCGCTTGGCAAACCTTTCCGTCAACCATGGACTCTATCATTTTATGCGTGACTTTACAACGATTCCGACTTCGACCGAAATTAATTTTTGTTGGTTTGAGTTCATTGATTTCTCCTTGACTCCGCTTTACCTCAAAGATGTTAGTCTCCTTCGTTTCCTCTACGCGGCAGCATCGCATGATTCTACAAAGTCTTGATGACCTAGGATGTCGATTTTTCCAAATCGCCAAACATCTACCAGTCTCCCTGTCTATCATCTCCAATGTTAGCGGTACCGGCAAGGCTTGCGTGTTAATATTCAGCCCTCTTCCGTTATGATAATATGATCTTCTGGGGGTAGCACTTATTTTGGCATCAGCTAGGCTCCTGTAAGGTTGGAGAAATACCAGCATTTTTAGCTTTTGCTTGCATACGAATAACTTCATACTGTTTTCACTCTATTTTGCGTCCTTAATCAATGCTAATGCCTCATAATCAGTGTAGCGTGTAATTCCTCCTACTTCTGAATATGCTAGTCCGTCAGACAATTCACCGTGTTCATCATCATCATTTGAAAGGTGCTTACTCATGTCACAAGCGATTTCAGTTTTTCCAGAAGATCGCAAAATACTCAGGAATTCCCCCGCGAAAAACTTCAAAGAATTGAACAGAGAAATCTAAAAGAAGAAATTCCGCATTCCTGATCGTAAATGTTGCTATGTTATAAAAAGCTTTTTCCACTTTTGTTAAAATGTGGACATAAAACAGAATAACTTATCTTTGATTGGTTTCAGACATTCGTCTTTGATATCGTAATTGGCTATGATATAGCTTATCAGTTTTCTTCTATCTTTGTCGCCACTTGTAATCAGAAAATCCCAAAGAACTTGCTTCGGTACTTTAAATTCAAATCATAAATAATGAAAGTCCAAAAAAAGCGTAGTAACTGAACGTTGAGTAACTAGAAAAATATGAGAACCGGAACAATAAATTTGTTCATAAATTTGTTTATACCGATTGAACAGATTGCACGAACTTTTTCTAATTAAGTAGGATTTGTTAATCGATTATCAATCTATCAGTTTTTTACCTTTTTGAGGTAAAATTAATGAATGCTACAGAACAAGCAGCTCAGATATGGAAAATTATGCTTTTTTTGGCATTTTTAAACTTGAATAAGAAAAAAACAGAATTCTGGATCATTTTGAACCCCAATTTTCTAATTGGCCGCACTGTGCGACGGACCAACCAACGAGCTGCTGACAGCCTGGGATCCAATACATGACTGCTTCTGGTTCCCCCCTCTGCTTGCACAAAGCGACCATCAACTCATCAAAAGGAAGATCTTTGCCCAGCTGGCTCAAATCTTTGACCCGGTCGGGTGGCTCGCTTCAGTCATCCCACGCTGAATTCGAAAGCATAAGTCGCGAAGTATCGAGCTGCATACCTTTGCCGACGTGAGCCGTCAAGCAAGAGCTGCAGCACTGTACCCCAGAACAAGCGACCACGAAGAAGGAAACGCTATAACCCGCCTACAGAGGGCAGAGACCAATATGTCTTCCATCAGAAGCCTTGTCCCTTTGCAAAGGGCCGCTATCCGGATGACGATCCCCCGATTTCAGATGAGAGACGCCCTTTTGGCGGCCAAAATCCTCCGATACGCAGCTGCAAGCTTCGACACCCCCCTCGTCGACTTCCATATAGTGACCGACTTAGATTTATTGCTCGATTGACTTCGCTCCAATACTCTGAAAAGAAACAACTTGGTGAATAGCCATCTTGTGCATATTCGCGAACTGTCGCCCGAGGCTAATTGGCACTACATTTCAACCGATGAAAACCCAGCCGATATCACTACCTGAAGCACCGACATCCAAGGCATTGATCTGACCACAGCCCGAGGCCATTCTCTTGCAGGAGCCGACGAACTGTACCGAGAGTATATATTCTGCGCCAAAACAAGCAGGAAGCTATATTTAGGACCCAAATTCGCAAAATTCTAGCAGGATCAGCCAATCTACCGAGACCATCCGCCGCGCCTCGATAGTCGGTGGAAAAGCTCGAGCCAGGCAAAACGTCCGGGACTGCACAGTCTGCACCTACACCATTACTAAGGCTGCATAGAGTCGACGACTAAGGGCGGTTTCCTTTTTTCGTTTTCCTGTCAACCAAAACAGTGCAGCTAGAGCTCTTAGGAGACCTCACGACGCAGAGCTTCTTTGAAGCACTTGACCGTTTTTCAGGCTGACGTGGAGAGCCGAAGAGGTGTGGAGCGACAACAGCACAAAGTTGGTCTGGACGAGCACGCGACTTCGTCACATACCAGGTGACGTGGTGATGGACTGAGGCTTCGTCAATAAAAGCCTTGCTCAGCAGGGTATCAACTGGCACTATAACTTTCTCTCGGCGCCCCACTTTGGCAGACTTGGGGAGGCGAGAGAATCTAGAGGGTCATAAAATGTAGATCCCTCACGCCGCTAATCGTGAATTCAGACAATACAGAGGCAGAAACGCGCACTGACTTCCTCATCGACAGACCGTTCATCTCTATGCCGTAGCTTTTCATAGCAGATACACCCCTAGATCACACGACGGACTGTTCAACGACGCATTGGTCAAAGCGCTCTATGAACACTTCGGGGCAAGCTGGAACCGTGAGTATTTAAACAAACTCCAACAGAGAACCAAGTGGATCAGGCCCCTCTCAAACCTTGCGAATAGCGACATGGTCATTCTCATTGACCCTCCTCTCATGAAGCCCAACGAACCTAGCTACTCGGTTAATCACTGCTATTCACATCGCTCGGAACAGTCTCGTCCATATTGCCACAGTGTGTACGGTGGACAGTTTAATTATTTCGAATAACTTAATTTCTTTTCTAATAAAAACAATAATACCCCTTCTCGCTCTTCCGATTCTTTGATCCATTTCCGCCGGCCTCTGGAAATTTTCACAGCCATCAAGGAAATTTATATTCTTCTTTATTATTGTTTTTAACCAAGTTTCAGTGATCCCAATTATATAATGTCCAAGTAGAAATTCTTGCTGGTTTAGGTCTAAGCCAAATACATTCCTCAGGCCACTTACATTCCAAAATAGTAGATTAAGGCAATATGAGCTGTACGTCGATCTTTCTCCGTGTAAATGACTCACTGCGCTGGTTGTTTCCCTCTACTTCATGGATACAAATTGGACCACTTTTTTGTCATCTGTTCCTAGTTTTTTAAAAATATTTTCTTTTCGGTTTCTCTCCATTTCCATCCTTCTTTCCTTGGATAATTCTCAATATGGTCCCTGTTTGATTCATTGATATTGTCGTTGCTTCTACCTTTTTTATGCCGTGTTTGTTAATAGAAGGAAGCTTTGAACCTTCTCGATGTCATAAGACTTTCCTTCTATTAGTAGGTAATTGTATCAGAGTTGAGATGCGACCTCGACCTTTCTGAGCTCTTTAAATAAGTGGTATCAGCTGCCTTCTTATCAACACTGTTTATTTGCTTTAGTTATTTCCAATTAAGGTCGTATTCCCCGTAAGTTTGTATTTTTTCCGTATAACTTGGCCACTCGGTCAAACGCTGCCATTCACAGCGGGCTTAACAGTCTCATCCGTGTTGCCACGGTGTGCACAGCAGATAGTTCCTACATTCGACAGCCTACAAAGCTTGTGAAACTACCGATGAAGGCCCAGGAACAGAACAACTAAATCCTTGAACAACAGGACCAAGACCTATGTTCCGCCGACCAAAAAACAGGAAGATCGACCTTTCAGCACCCACGTTGGCACCATAGACAAACCGATTACCAACTGGCTACTTACGGTGAGCGGCCTTATTTTGATTTTATTCAAAGAACGCGGTCGGCGGGATGTTGAATTCGCATATTCATGGAAGCATCCATCGACGGCCTTACCGTCCGCTACGCCCTTTCGGCCATCCGCACGCCTCTTTTTGCTCTCGGATCGTACGCGCTCGCCCGAGGTGGGAACAAGTACACCTCAGTAAACTTGCATCATTTCAAACAACAACACATTAATAAAGTTACTTCTCACGTTGAACGCTATCCTCATGCATTCATGGAATTAAAAGAATTAAAGGAATTCTATGAATTCCATGAATTTCTTGAAGATTCGTGGTTTCAAGGAATTCCATGAATTCGTTATATCCATGAATTTTTTGAATTCCATGAATTCCTTACAATTAGATAAATGCTTTGAATTCCTAGCATTCTAATAACACGTTATATTTGATAAATTCCTTGAAACCTAAAGAACTCATGGGCTTCAAGGAATTTGTGAATCTTAAGGAATTTATGAAATTTAAGGAATTAATAGAATTCAAAGAATTCACAGAATTCAAGAATTTCATTAACCCAGTACCGCATGACTTTTTTCCAACGAAAAAGTTCGGGTGTTTTTAGGAAGGCTATAGCACAATGTCTGTCTGTTTACATTTTCAAAAACTCACCCCTGGGGTGAGATACGGCCAAAAATAGGGTTTGTATCATATGTGATACATTGAGCACTGGTGATATCAAAATCTATAAAAAAAAGTATTTTCTACAGCGTTTTTTTCGTGTTCTATAAGACATTTTTGCATTCCCAAAACTCTTGATAATTATTCTGAATACTATATTTGATTTTTAAAAAGAAAACATGTTTAAATATTGTATTAATATATTTTAGGATACATATGGCACACATACAAAAATAAAATTTTGCACCCTTTTACAAAAATACACTGTACCTATACGTTTCTTTGGAAATAGTAGCGTTCAGTGGTCAAAGCTTAATGAAATACGTCAATATATATTTTAACATAACATATATAAATATACTATCATATAAATATATACTTATATAAGTAAAATTGCACTTTGGCACTGGCTTTTGTTCCATAACTAGATATGTTTCACATGAAAATAACTTTGGCTGTAAAAAAAGGCAAAACTATTATTCTACGTGAAACTGGCGGGAAAAGTTTCACATCCATTGATGGAATCAGGATGACCGCTCCCCGTTTCTTCTTCTCCTGGAATTTATTTTCTACACCCTGGCTCGCCCGACCTCTTCTCTTTTGCAAATACTTTCCAGCCTTTGTCAGGCACTCGACGACCTCGCCCTCGAAATCGGCGAGAGGCATGTACTTAGAGGGATAGTTTCTGCGCCACAGTAGCCACGTATTCACAACCGTCAAATCGATGTTGCCGACATCTTAACGCCATCTACGATGCCAAATCTTTCACAGTGAGCTCCGCGTCCTTCTTTTTCAGATCCTTCTCTGTTTTTAGTGTGCAGGCCTGAAATCTCTGTTTTAGCGCACCGTACCGATTGAAATGATCGCTTCTTTTTTCAGGTAGACTTGGAGACCTGGACTGGTGAACCAGTTATCAAAACACAGAACGTAGTTTTCGCCACGTGGAACCGACCAAGACATTCTCATCACGACGTTGCTGCTGACCCCAAGATCGGGTTCGTAATGGAGTATCTTGTTGTCTGATGCACCAGTGAATATCTCGAAGTCGTAGGAAATACCCGATACCCCGCTCTGGACTAAGACTTTATATCCCCACTTGTGTGATTTCTTTGAGTTATACTGCTTTCAAACAAGACCTTCCTTCGAACGGGACGACTTGTTCATCAACACACAAGTCCTTTTCTTTGGGCAACCCTCTCATGACCTGGCTGATGTGTTTGAACTTGTAAAGTTTGTCGTGGCCGACCTGGCCTGCTGAAACAAAGGATTCGTTGTCGTTGAACTGAAGATTTCGTATAATATTTTTCCATCTATTCACGGGCATAACTTCGAACACTTTGGGCACCGGACGAACACTGGACCAGTAATCACGTATGGATGGATTTTGCGTCAAGGACATAAAGAGGATGGTACCCAAAAACTGCTCGATTTCTTCTCTGGTTACCTACCACATCCTTTCAGGACGCTGTTGCATTGCGTAGAGATTTGTTTCTTCCGTTATTTTCTGAAATATCTCTCTTTCAAAAATGTAATTGAAAATTTGAAATGAAGTATCCAATTCAGCAATATCAGCCGGTGGATCAGTCACCCCTGTGAATTCCGTGTCTTCCGTAGACCACAAAAGATTGGTGTTGGTCCACCGGATAGGGTCCTTTTTCTTAGACTACTGATGACCAGGGTGAGTTTGCTCTTGTTTTGCGTCAGTAGTTGGAGTTTAAGCTGCAGTACGGCGTAAATTTCTTGGCAAAACAACTTCTTCTTCGTTGTCCAGGATACTGTCGAATTCAGCAACAACATCGTCGTCGACATCGGGTTCCTACTACTTTTCACTAGACTCGTAAAGCCTCGGTTCTCTGCGTATTATTTGCGCCAGGGGAATATTGTAATCTGTGTCCAAAAACACATCGTCATCACTAACAGCACCGTCTTGTGGACCAGCAGTCTCCACGTGTTTCGAACGCGATCCATAAAATTTGTAAACATCCTTCTTCTAAAAAAAAATAATAACACTAAGACTAAATAATTATTACCAAAAACACAATTTCAAACTCGCTGAAACGATAGAAAAAATTCATAATATAGAATACTAAGACTAATTGAAAATTACTAAAAACCTAATGGGTGACAAATTCAAAAATATATTTTCATAATAAAACTCCCAATAATTAAAAAAAAACATAGTAAAACGCAGTTTCATGAAGTAAGATAATACGCGAAGCGGTAGAGGGTTAAGTTCAAAGGGACAATAGAGTTCAATGAATTGATATAGTTCAAGGAATTAATGGAATTCAAGGAATTAAAGAATTTATGTAATTAAAGGCAGTCGGTGGAAAAGCTCGAGCCATTCTATTAAGAAAGCTAAATTCTATTAAGAATTCATAGAATTCAAGGAATTAATTGAATTTGAGGAATTCTTGGAATTCACGTAATTAACGGATTAACACATTTTTTGTAAGACTGATACACAAGTTTGAAAAATTTAAAAAGTGTGATTTTTTCCTTTTTTTTCAAGGAAGAACCTCTCTGTATAAATATAGACACAATGAAACACCACTCGCAAAGCGATACTTTAAGACCAATCCATAACCATGAAAAACGTACAAAAACCATTCATGTGTTATAATACATGTATTTCTATGTTTCAGAAATTGAATATCTTAATTGATTATGATGAGAATGGATATTTGCTTCAAATATTCACTAAAAATATGCAAGACCGACCGACATTATTCATAGAAGTTATTCAGAGACATAATCATAATGTAAGTATCAGGAAATTACAGTAATGAAAGGGAACCCATGAAAATTATAAAATTTGTGAAAATTTTTTTAAACTTGGGGAAATGTACAGATTTCCTCATGTTTTACTAAACTGGAGAAGGCAAGTGCCATTCATAATATGGAACACAAACCAAACAAAATAGGTAATCTTCGGCAGGTTCCAACTCGCAATCTATTGTCGTTAAGACCATTTTTTTCAATCTCAGGTATTTACAGCTACTTTAATTCAACAGGCTGACCAATTTCAGGTCTGGCCATCACGATCTTAACTAGAGATAAACCAAAAGTAACTTGTAATTTTTGGCAAAACATAGAAAAAATTGGGGTCCTGTGAAAGGGATGCCGCAGCATGGAGTTTGCATCACGCAACCTCGCGAACAATCTGGCCATTGTTTTATTGTTTTTCCTTAGGTTTTGAGAAAAGACTAAAATGTCAAGATAAACCAGTAATTCCGTGCCCTGCAGAGCGGACAGTACTCGATCTATCATGTGGCTGGGGCCTTTTTAACCCCATCGACATCCTCTTACATTGAAAGTGCCCTTACATTGTCAATAAAGCAGTAGTCTTTATCTGTCTTTTCATTCAAAGCATAGAAATCGATCACTGTTCACCATATCTTGTTCCCATGTATATGCGGTTTCATTGCAATGATGAGCAAGGGCGAGTTATACGGTGTTATCGATTTAACGGTAAGGTCATCGTTAATCATTTTGCTTACCAATTCTTCTGCGTGTTTTTCGATTTTCTGCGGATGCCGATACTGTTTATATACAATAGGCTCAGCGGCAACTGACAGAATATGATGTTCCACCATATTAGTAAGTGGCAGTTTATCTCTTGTCAGTAAACATCGGTCATGTCCACTGGCTACCCATTTTTTAACTAATCTCAGTTCCTCTACATTGACATGATCCGTTCTGATTTTTCTTAAGATCGTTTCGACCCCTTCTTTGGCATTTAATACCACAGTTGGGATGTTAGAAGTATCTTGTTCGCTTGAAATGTTACAGATTTAAATGGAATCATATTTTGTGAAGAAATATGCATTTTCACCTCACATTGGGTGGAATTAATCGCCAACAGGCGGTATTCAGCATGTTCAATACAAACTAGCAATGCTACACGTTCCCTAGTTCTGGCCCAGACTGAATTCGGGGAACGGGCTTTAATTCTGGTTCCAACTGAATCCTTGCACTTATTGACTCCGGGTCAATAAAGAGGATTTGATTCAAGGGCCGCGAATGAATTATTAACGCGTTATACAAAAATGACACTTTTGACTTTTCTGGTCTAAGATACGCGCGTCCGAGAATTCCCTCTACTGAGATCTGGAATTGCATTCGCACTACGGATAAAAACACTTTCTCGATCAATTTCTCTGGTACTGTAGTACCCATGGTATCAATTCTGATTAGAGGAACACCCGTTATGAATAAGATATTCTCGTCACCTATTGGCATATCAAGTGCAAGAGCAGACGTTTTTATAATACTAAATCGGCACCCGTGTCAATAAGAAGGCGCGCACTTTTATAGCGGGACATATTACATCCAGTTTTACAACTGGAGCTTTATTGTTGATTCGGCTCGCTTTGTATTTTTCAATTGTCCCAGGAATCTAGTTTTTAATTGACGCTCCGGCTCCTTGCAACCCATCGGTGCGTTGGTTCTGTGGATTTCGCTAGAGTATAAATCCCTTCGTGGGCAGTACCATCGTGACAGAGGACGCGAGGAATATCAGCCCGATGAGGATGTACTATAACCCTGGGTATACCATGAAACTTCATTTAAAGTATCTGCTGCGCACTTATTTTTCTAATATCGTTGGTTGGAATGCCCGGACACTTGGGGGGGGGGAGGCGGCGACCTATGCGAGTAAGGCACGTTCGCCGTAAGTAAGCCTGCACATGCGGGGCTGGATATTTACGCTGATTTGTTGGATACACGTGGTAAGATGGGTTTCCTGGAAAGGAATTGCGTTAAATACCCGAGACCGGCGGTGAATCTCTCCTCCTAGTACTTCTAAGGCTGGATGATGTTCTGATTGTGGGTCTGGTAGGAAATATTACTTTGCGTGTCCCAGTGTCGGTTCCATTAGTTAATGCTTGGCTCGATATGAAGTATATCGTGAAGATTCCTGCGGTTCTTTGCGCTCTTCTACATGCTTAACATTCTTAAAAACACTCTCAAAATTTTTGGGTCTTTGGCATCGACTGCAATCGAGATATCATCTGGTAAACTGCTTATAAATGATTTGAGCGCCGCATCGTGAATTGGTGCCATCGTAGCTTTAGAAATCTCGTGCGCATGTTTCGCTTAAAGGGCTACTACGGCGCTCCTCAGATTAGAGTGCAGACGGTCATACATATAGTTTACCCTTTCGTTGTGAATAATCCAAAGACGATAAACCTCGACTACATACAACTCAAAGGGCTTCCTATAACCGGACTGCACTTTTAAGGAGCATGTGACTACCTGCTTATTGAATTGCCAGCGTATCTGCAATTGAATGCGCCAACCAGATTGCAACATTATCTGTATTAGAGGATGCTTTTTGTCGGAAGACTCGTACGCTTGTTTGAAAACATAAATCAAGGTGCGAGCTATACATTTCCGTGACCGATGACGCGTCTATATTTGAAGGATTATTTCGAACTGGATTACTCTAGTCCGATCGGTTTTCGCCATACTTATTTTCGCCCATCATGATGATTTTTTTTCGATTTAATTATATTTCTTTATATATTTCAACTTGGTGAACTTCAATAAGTATGAAACTTAAGTAAGAATCTCGATGAAAGGTTACGTGCACATTGCACCTGCGAAATGGTGGAGAATAATTTATCATTCCGGTAATTCTCCTATTAAAATATGGTACCTGGATCTCGTGACACAAAGGAGGTATTTATGATTTTCTTAGAGTTTTCAGAGTTTGCCTGGTCTGATTCGTTATCATCGTAACTTGTCAGCAAGTCAAGTTTCGCACGCGCAATTGCTAGCTACATTCTTTTATGAACCCTCTTTCTGCCACTTCGCCCATTTCGGTTGTTAATGGGAAGCGTAGATCATTTTTAAATCCCTTTTTTAGATTCTCATCAGAGAAGGTATTAGATTTGTGTAAAATTTGACCCCCTCAGTTTTTGTAAAATGTCCACGTTTTGAGACCCCCTGAATGTGAAAAACAGGTTTTTACGAATGTGTCTGTCTGTATGTCTGTATGTCTGTATGCCTGTCTGCGACACAATGACTATTGAAAAAATTAATCTATTAGATTGCCCTTTGGTACACTCGTTCAGTGTCCTAAACTAAAGGTCAAGTTCGTTAGCCAGCCATTTTGGATGAAAATAAAAAAGGGCACATTTTGAATACTTTTAGACCACTTTCTTTAAATTATAAAATTCTCTGTACAGTTATTCATAGAATTCAAAAAATTTAACAATTTATCTAAATGACTTTTTTCAAAAAATAAAAAATGACAAGAGTTATAGCATTTTCAAACTCCAAAAAAATAAACTAAAATGAACATTTTAAGCCAAAAAACGCTTTTGGTCGAGAAGTTGAACACTCCAAATTTGATCGTACCAAAAATAATGAAAAATTCAACAATTCAATTTTTTGGTCAAAATATGCAAGACACGAAAAAAATACTAGAGCTAAAATTGCGCGCCCTGGAAAGAACTACAAATTAAGAATGAATCACTTTTCGATATAAGCTACAAGAAAAATGAGACAAAACTTGTGCATCCAGAAAGAGCTATAATTTCTGATAGGACAGTTAGGTTTTTCTTAAGTCATAAAAAATAACATTCTAAATAAAAATATTAAATTTGTCTGAAAAAACGACACAAGTTATAAACTTAAATTACGAGACAAAAGTTGTTCGCCTGAAAAAATCTATAAATTTATTATTAATTATTTTTGAATGGGACAAGTAGATTTTCTTTTAATCGTAAAACATAAGATTATTATTATTATTACACCCTTAAGCCATTTCCCTTTCGGGGTAGGCGTGACTCACTCGGCAGGGGAAGGGAGTAGTGTGTGGATGGGATAGAGATTTTTCAAATTGATCCAGAATTCTCGTGCTATTTATGTAAATAACACGTTCGTTCCGCAACACTGCTCCGACCCAG
>NC_046666.1:118468936-118473346 GCF_010883055.1 Belonocnema kinseyi | reverse complement strand
ATATTCATATCCGAATCACAGCAAAAAACAGGTATTTTCGATAAAACAGTTGCATTTTCAACAATATAGATAGACTATCACTTGAGAAGAAAATGTCAAGCAGCTAAAACAGATCAGTTTTCAATCATACATTTGTACCCCCAATTAGAAAAAAAATTGAATTTTCCAACGAATAAAAAGTATTTTTAAATATATATATATATAATTTTAAAAATTAACTTTTTGGAAAAAGCACAGAAAAGACGAAAGAGGACATAGGCTCCCATATAAGACCCTAGATAGGTTCCTGTTTCAGACCCTATGCAGATGCGCAGTAGTTTTTATTTGATCGTAAAAAACAACATTAAAAATAAAAAAAAATGATAAAAACAAGGAAATAAGAATGAGTATGATTCAATTTTTATGCATATTATGAATTGTAATGATATACATTTATTAAAATTATACATGTTTCAAAGCAGTTAGAATACAGTTTAACGCAAAATAAGAAACAAATACGAAAATAATAATGATAAATACAATTTGCTTTTTATTTTGCAATATTTTAATAAGTAATCCCTGGCAGAATTACATAAAAAATGTATTATAATTTATATAAAAGTGTTATGTACAATGTTGAAAAGTTGACAGGTTGGACAGAATCGAGTGCGAAGCACGAGATACGTGATAAGAATGTATTCGTTAAAGCCAAAAGAGCTTTAACAAAAGGGAGTTCAAATCACAAAATTACAGTTGTCGGTCCGTTCACCTTTGATTTTAAAAGGTCTGTGCCTGAATGCGGAAGAAGTGCAAAGACTAGGCGCGGAGTGCGATTGCCCGCAGTCGAGTGCCGTAGGTGCGCTCAAACTATCGAGCTAAGCTTTTTCAACGAAAGAGAATTCACAATCATAAAATTACAGTGTTGAATGTTTTGAGTCTTACTTTGAAAATGTTTGCGCAAGAATGTGCGAAAATATAAAGATGGAGTGCGTAGCGCGAGATAAATGTACAATCAAGCGCGAAACCCGAGAACAAACAGTCGCGCGCCCTAGGCGCGCTCGAACTTGCACATAATTACACATAATTACACTAGTAACAAAATAATTTCTTCGAAACTCTCGGGCGCATTTTTTCACTTCACTTTCACTGCACTTCTCTTAATTTCTTGCTTATATGCAATGGCAAACTCGATACGTTCCCTAACTTTTTTACCCCGGCGACAATTCCGCTAAGGCGTAGTCATATCTGAGATTCGTCGAGGTGGGAAAAATTTCAAAAACACTCACGAGGAAATGGTTATTAATAATTGAATAAACAATCATAAGACATTGCATAATAGATGTAGATTCACACTTAATAGTGAATGCTTAACAACCAATTACTGTTCAAAGTTTTTGAAATTCATTGTTGTCCACTGATTTTTTTAGTTTTATTTTAAATTCTACTCTTAAAGTTATTTAAAGTTTCGAAATGATTAATAAGTTTATCTAGTGTATGCTAAATTGATGGAATGTTTAAGTTGTCTCTGCAACAAGTTTCCCCGCCCGTTCATAAAGGTGGCTTAAATGCATCGCGCGAGAAAGATGATCCACGATTCCAGTATGAATAATTGAGACTCTGAACCCGGACTAGGTCACCAGAATATTAATTTATTACAGACCAAAGACATAATTAGGCACATAACTAATGATAAGTAAATAAAATAAAATTTATATAGAACTTATTTCAAGTAGCGTCATATTAGTATGATAATAGTACTAATAAGTGACACTCATGCGTCACCTATTGATGAAATATTAACATAACTAATTTCTAAGTGAGTTTTTAGGTGTAAATAAATTCACATTTTATATTATATTTTATCTTATATTTATTCAAGAAAAATAATAAAACTCATTTTAAAATGTAGAATCTTGGCTTAGTTTCACAAATTAATCTCTTTACTTAATTGTGCAAAGTGAACATCATTAAAACAAGGATTCATAATTGTTACAGAAATCCTTAAATTGTATAATTACTGGCTCAATTTGGGTAAAAGTTTTAGGCGCCATGGACATTGTAAACAATGTAATTTAGACTCAAAACGCAACATTTTATGCCATCTGTAAACATTTAAAAAATTCAATTATAGACATGTAAGCTCTGCGTAATGGAGGATGGCGGAAGATTTCCAACGAAACTGTCACTCTGGCAAAAAAATCAAATGGACAGAATTTTCTCAAGAGAAAGCCAAGAGAAATCACAAGCGGAAAAAATTAGTAGAAGAATTGTACGAGGAACAATCTGAAGATACGATAAAGTAAAAAGAAGTTAAAGTTTATTTGTTCTTCTGAAACTACACGATTTATTAGAAGGCGTAATGTAAAACAAACAACCAATCTGGTATATTCTATCGACCTGCCACATATATTCATGTCATCTAGTTGAAAAAATGGTACAAATCCGGTCATTTTTAAGGAAACCTTCTCATTTTTTCAAGTGCTTCATTTGGGTACGTTAATATTGGTAAGAACGCGTTTACCTCTTAGATTAACAGGAGAGCAACAATCCACTGACATGTGATATTTTGCACCTTTTCCTAAAAAAATGTCCTGCATCCGGGACAAAATCCTTTGGACGGAGCATGGTAAGAAGTGTAACGTGTAAACGTATTCTTACCAAAATTAAGCCACCCAAATGAGGCACCTTAGAGAAAAAAAAGGTTTCCTTAAAAATTACCTGATTTTCACCATATTTCCGACCAGATGACTGGAATAAATCTTCCAGATCCATGACATTAATCATATCATTTGCTTGTTTTTCATTTTCAACTTTCGATAAATCGCGTAGTTCTAGAAAAACAGAAAAACTTACTTCTTTTATCTGCAGATTCTCTCGAGTCTAAATAAAATTGTTTACAATGTCAATGGTGCATAAAACTTTCACCCAAATCGATCCCATACGTATACAATTTGAGGATCGTATATATGTTTTGAGTCCAATGACATCAACACGGCGGATTTCTTCTATCGATTTTAGTAATGGCACCTCATCAAGTCTATCTTCCACCCCTGGAAAATAAGCAGCAGTCAATCAGTCAATCCTGGACGGCCAGCGAGTATAAAAGGTTAAATGTAGAGAGCATTATAATATAATCTTATATTCTTTTCCATCACTGTGGACTGGAACTAAATATTCTCTACAATTTTTGTACGGCACAAAAGTTGTGAGTGCAGGAAGACTACTCATAACTGCTTATACTTCTCTGAGGTTGAGAGAGTGACTAGCGAAGGCAGAATAGACAGCTGGAATGTTGGCAACCAGTATTCTAGCCTGAACACCTCGGTAGGCAACTTTCATATTGCTACCGTTGTCATATCCTTGCCCTCGATAACACAGCCACACAAAAAAAAGTGTGCGGATCTGGTAACAAGACACACGTATTCCTATGAATTTTGGGGCGCTGAATTCAAATTCGGTATGAAAAATTACCCATCACGTCATGGTTGAGCCATAACCTCAATAATGACGAAAAATCATGCACTGAGGCAAATAAATTTCAAAATAATGCCAGTGATGCAAATATTCACTTCAAAAACATGTATACAACTGTGGAGGATCAACCCTTGCTTGATATCAACTTATCTAACATAACTTTACCCAACAGAACCTGACCTCACCTAACCTGCATTAATAGAAGTTTATTGAACTACACGTAAAGCTCTGGAAGCATATTTTCCCAGTAGCAAATGTGTGCTACATCGAATGGGTCAACTCGAGCCTAACATAGAAATAAATCTAACCTAGCCTAACCTAGCCTAACCTAACCTAACCTCACGAAACACAATTAAACTGATTGTGTTGTCCCGTTGTGTTTGCGGTAGCATTTCATTCAGCTTCGGCTTAACCTACATAGAGGTTTAACCTATCGTAACCTAACAAAACCTGACCCAACCTAACCGATTACGCTAACAACGCTGTTCTTGCGTACTTTTATATTTTGACATTAATACCAGTAAATGTCTGGAGTTTCGTAACCGCTTGTTGCTAGCATTATTCGCCTGTGTCTGTAACCAGGGCAACTCCACGTGGTGACGGTGGGCAACGGATCCACATTGGCTGAGTCCCTGGGTAAACTACGTTCATGCCGTCATGGCAACCGTAACTCTTTATGAATGGGTCACTTGGTTGGTGTAGAGTCTCATGCTACAAGGAAAAAAACCGCGAGCATTTCTCAATCGCATGCCTACAAAAATAGCTCAGATTCAGAAAGTTTTTCGTTAAAGACGAAGAGACGTCTTTAGTGTACTGCACTGATGTTAACGGACTAATGAACTACTTGAAGAAAAATGTGTACAGAGAAGAAGAAAGGCGACTTTTCATTGATGGATGGATGGATGGATGGATGGATGGATGGATGGATAGATGGATGGATGGATGGATGGATGGATG
>NC_046666.1:118458588-118468836 GCF_010883055.1 Belonocnema kinseyi | reverse complement strand
ATAGATAGATAGATAGATAGATAGATAGATAGATAGATAGATAGATAGATAGATAGATAGATAGATAGATAGATAGATAGATAGATAGATAGATAGATATTATAACCTTAAATCTTTCATTGCTTGTCTGTTGGCTAAAATCTCAGCAATTTAGGATTTATTAATTTAAAAATATAAGATATTTAAATGAGATTAAAATCAAATTGCAATCTGAAAACGAGAAAAGTTTTTTCTCTTCTCGTTTCCCCCTAAAAAAAAAACAAAAGAAAAAATTCGTTTTTCATTTAAACAAAAATAAAAAAGAGGAAACAAAAATGAGAAGGCACTCATACAACACCCTTATGGGAATATTTTATGGTAGTTGTCCAAATTTGGTCGTTAGATTCTTGATTTTACTTTCAGGATATCCTATTGGCGAATTCTCAACCAATAAATCTGTTTTATAGATCGTTTGCAACGTCTAAGGTAATTCTTAATTTCTTGAGGTTAGTTTGAAATAATGAGTTTTAGTTTGTAAATCTTTCAATGACTGCTGAAGTTTCAGATCGTTTATGCAGTTGGCAGAATAGTCGAAACGATCTAAAGGCATAAAAGAAATCAGATGCTAATTCAAATTACTACACATGGTTTATTATTGTTAATTTTCTCCCCGCTAGTCCAAAAGAGAAAGGGGAAGGGTTAGGAAGAGATTGAGCAAGTTAGATCAATCAGCTGGCGATGAATTCTTATAAACCTTTTTACGGGTGACAATGAAATATTACATTTTATTATGGTTGTTATCACCTCACACAATTGAATAATTAACCCCGTGAAAACAAATCATCTCGACTTTAAAAAATATACATTCGCTTAATATAAATTCTCATGAGGTGGTTCCTATACCGACTATTATATAACTTAGGGTCGCTTCCTGAATATTCGGAACCATCACTTTAAGCCCTAACAAAATTGGTCACATTGACCCAAAGCCTATATCGTATATCTAAGACACAAAAAATACATTCAAGTCAACCTATTCGCCACTAATTTATCGCTAAGCTGAAAATTACTATATCAACCGATAGAAGTTTCAACTAGCTAAAATGATACCTTCGAAATTTTGCATCACTTTTGACACTATAAGTGTGCTGACTGGCATATTTTATCAGGTACATTGTTGTATTTGCATTTTCACCCATTTAACATCGACATTTTCATCTAGGCTCTAATTTTATATTTTCACATTTTAATAGAATTTCAATCGTAAATTGTTATCCATTTCTTCTTTTATCCTTATTGCTTTATCGTTAAGTCATATGCTTTTAATGAGTGAGAATTTTGCGTCCCTTTTTTAAGGAAACTTTAGTAGTCATCATGAAAAAACTTTAGAAGTATTGCGCTTTTTTTCTCAAATAAACTTCTCTCGCTCGTAAACAACAGATCGCCGCTATGTTGTAAATATCACGTGTCAAAATGCTACCAAGCATATTAATTTATTTTTATTACCGACTACAAAAAAAAACGATCCCCTACTCTATTCTACTGTTCGTAGAGCAAATCCCTCTTTTACCGAACAATATTATCACACAACTATTCTACTGACGAAAGCCTATTTTTAACCCTAAAATTCGGTAGGCCACCATTTAATATTCAGTTTGGCCCATTTAAATGGTCACGTAATGTTGGAATCCTTGGACTCCTCAACAATATAGGATAACTTTCGACGTCCAGTTAGCAGCCTGTCCAGATTTCATAACAAAACTTAACGTCTTAAGTTAAATAGCTCCACTGTTCGATCCGCTGGTATGGTTGAGTCCAGTTATAATAACAGCGAAGATCCTTCTTCAAACTCTCTGGCTTCTAAAGATCGCCTGGGACGATTCTCTTCCGAACAAGTTTCGCCACCTTAGGCTTGAATACAGAAACATTATTCGTGACATATTCTTAATTGAGGTGCCTCGTTGGATAAAGTGAAGCTCATCTTCTGGTTCTTGTAAGCTGCATGGCTTGTCCTATGCTTTTCAGAAAGCCTTCGCCGCAGCGGTTTATCTTCTTGTGACCTCTGAGTCGAATACGAAGTCACTTTCGCTACAACCCTTACATACGAAGAAATGAGCACATTATTGGTTAAGTAGGAACCTATTTAAATTTAATCCCTTTTTAATCCGAAGATCCGGATGATCTAACGGCTCTTACTCAAAGTCAGTTTTTAATTGAAGAATCTCTCAACAGTATCCCTGAGCCTCAAATCGCTCATATCGATGGCAATTATTACAACAAATGCGTCAGCATTTCTGGCAATATTGGTCCTCGAACTACCCAAAAGAACTTCAACCTTCTTCAAAGACGAGGACTTCTACTTCATTATTCAAAGGTGGTGATCTCGCTTTTATCAGTGATGAAAATTCATCAACAACATGATAGCTTATATGTCTTGTCGTTGAGCTTCATCCCGGTTCTGATGGTCATGTGCGCGTTGTGTCTCTTCGCATTGCGAGGGGTTTGTTTAAATGTCCTCTAGTAAAATTGTGTCTTTTAACATAGGCAAAAGACAATCTTAAGATCTCGACTTAAAGTGTCATAATTTCTTTTCAGTTGTGTAATCTGAATAATCGAACTTATTTATTTCTGCCTTGTTCCTTTATAAAAGTTTTAGGTATTTATTTATTCGATCGTCATTAGAAACTTACAATTCGGAATTGACTGACATATTTTATTAAGTACATCGTTTTATTTTCAATTTCACTCACTTGACATCGAGAGCTTGCCTCGTAGTTTCGGTAAGCAAGTTCGAAATAATAATTGTGTGTCAGATTTTAAATTATGCAAATATATATAAGCTTGATTTTTCAGAACAATTTATTAATATTTTTTTTAAAAATGAATTATATTATTCATCTAAGTGACCCGTCCCTACCCTCTACTCTATTCTAATTCTCGCAGAGCAAGCCCTCTTTTTGCCAAACAGAATTATTACACACTTATTCTACTGACGAGAACCTATTTTGAAGCCTAAAATTCGCTGGGCCACTGTCCAATATTTAGTTAGACCTGTTCAAATACTTTGTTCACGTATTCATTCACAGCCGGGGTCTTTCAAAATGTCGGTGACCTTATCTGACCTTTACTGTCTTTGTGCCATGCCATATAGGAAATAGTCCCATCCAGACTTTGAAATTAGTAAGGACAGTCTTTGCCTGGCATCATGTGTGGCCTATTGCTGACGCAACGTCGAGCAGTAGTTTAATTTATGGTCCACGAAACCGCATTTCGCACAAGGCTTGGCGGCTCAGTAATCTGGGGTGGAGACCAGTCTGACTTTTGGATCTTTCTTCAGTCTCCTTCGCACCGTTTCTATAAATGGGAGCGCCGTCGAAAGAGTCTCCACTTTAGGCGGTGTCACTGTCCCTTCTGACTGCTTGGCCCTGGTCCGACTCGACTCTATTTTGTTAATCCTACAGAAGGTCAACCACGCCCCGTGCGTATAGTGCTTTGAGCGTGATGTAGCTGTCATCATATAAGCCGCCCACTTACTCGAGGTACCTCGCCTTCTGTTGCTCCGTTAGAGGTTCTGTTAGTGTGGCGCTCTCCCTTAGCCGGCTAAACACGACCCAACCCCTCTGCATCAGGATGATGGCTAACATTGAACTACTGAAATTCCTGATATTAAATTCTAACGTATCTTAAAGAATTTTTATTGACTTAAGTTTTGGAAGAATAGGAACGGCTGAGGAGTATCTTGCGGCTCGGGCCCTTGTCGCCCTTGTGATTGGTTGATTATTTAAGATTAGGTTTCGCGATCCAAACCGTTTCGTCCTCCGGTTCTCCCTGTACGGCCGCTTTCCCTTCCCTATCCAATATATAGATCTCGAGAAGGTCCCGGTCTAAAGGTGACGCCTCCGTCGGCGTTAGTTCCTCATTCTCTAATTGGTCGGAGTTTATTCACCGAAACAACTTTGAAACGTAGTTTCTTCCTTTTAAACCACCGTCTTGGGAGCTAATTCATAAACGCTGGTTAAGCTAACCATTACGACCAAACACGGCCCTTCGAATGATTTTACCTACTTGTTCGAAACGTTTTGACTCTTTCTGGAGTGGAAATGTGCCTTTAGAATTGGATGGGAGTAACTGTGCCTCTTCTTTAACAGTGCGTCAAAGCAGATTTCTAGGCCTGAGCTCCCGTCTGAATTTATAATAACGGAGTACGCGGTGTAATACTGTTAACGGACGTATAGTATGCGAACCTAAAATCTTTTAAGTTTACATCCCATTCCCGGTGATCCCGCTCAACGAATGAGACTATAATGGTCTTAAGGAATCGATTAGCCCGCTACAGTGGGTTCGTCTGAGCGTGATAAACCAAACTAAACGAGCGGTTGATATTATACTCCCTAGCAAACTCATCCAACACAGTATTCGCGTATTCCGTTCATCGATTCAAGTGAAGCACTTTCGGTGTTCCTCAGCGACTGATGATTAGGTCTCCGAAGGGGTCTTTTATGTATAACAGATGTTAATGGCCCTTTTAACTACTTGGAAATGGACCCATTACGTCCGTAGCAAACACAGTCCACGTCTCTTGATCTAACCGGTGGCCTATAAAGCTTTTGTGGCATGCCCATGTGGCCCGATTCAGGGTTTTCGTGCACCTCCATCATTATGTCATTAATCTGCTCTTGAGGTACGACCAATTTCCAGGCGCAAAGCTCCTCCAAGGTGCTCTCCAATAAGGCGTTATTTTGGTATCGATATAACCGACCATCAACAACTTTACAACTTCTATGCTTAGTAGGATTGTTTATGACAGTCTGACGACATCTCTTATGCCATTAGTACTTCACTGGCTCCATCGTGATTAACGCAAATCTTGCCAATCTGCCAGTTGGGCTCCGAATATTACAGAGTCACCTTAGACTAATGTGGTCGGTGACGACCGTGAAATGATACCCCTCTAGATAGTATTTAAATTTATTCATTGCCCATAACGATGAAGTCGGTATATGGTACATAACATGGTCAACACCACGTGTTTACGATTTATATCACCGAATCTGACCGAAAAATTGCAATCCAGAAGAACTGCTTTACGTAAATAAAATGGATGGCTAGTAGACAAGGCCGATTTCTACTCCTATGAGACAAACTGTCAGTTCCTAATATGGTTACACATTATATTCTGTTAGTTTACGACAAGCCTGTTAAGCATACTTAATATCGGCAGCAGCAGAAACCCGAAAAACCCGCAGAAAATTGGTACGCGAAATGATCAACGATGTTTTTATCGTTCAATCAACATGATGATTGATGCGTGATAATGATGATTGATGATGAGAAAAAATGCCCCTGCCACCTTTCAGCACCTTTCAGCAAAACCTCGAGGGACACGATAACACAATCGCCAGTTTGTTCGCGAAGTTGCGCGATGCAAATCTCATGCTGCCGCCCGACAAATGTGAGTTTTTGAGAACTGAGGAAGCCTACCTAGGGCATATTATCAGGTCAGATGGGATTCGACCCAATCCTAGGGAATTAACTGCTATTAGATTCTTTTCTATCTGCTGTACAGTTCTGTCGGTTACGGCGTTTCTGGGAGTAGCTGGGTATTACGGACGCTTCATAAAGAACTCGCTCAAGAAGTAGACGGAATACACATACCCATAACGTAGTTCTCCCTGAGCCCCAACTGTACATGAATGGAACTACACAGATCGAAAGGGAATAGCTAAAAGTGTTATACGCCATAAGGAATTTCTGTAAGCACCTTTCCGGGCCACTTCACAAGTATTAAAGGAGAAAATCAAGCAAAACTGGAGACTGAAGGGGCCGTCGAGAAACTCTGAAAAGGCAGAGGCCAGGGTTCACGGTCATCTTTCCAATCAATTTTCAAGCATTCCTGCTGTTGAAGAATAGCTATGATTGCCGAAAGACAAAGCCCGAGAGGACCATCAACGCAAGAATTATAAACCTTCCAAAACACAGCCAGTGTTTGACCCAGTCTAGAAATCTCATCGGCCCCCAAAAGCTCACCTACCTCTAGGCTTTCCTGTGCAAAAAGTAGAATTTCTGAAACATCTACTCTATCAGAAGACCGGCCCATGATAAGCAATCTAAACCAAATTTTGGCCGATGTGAGCCGCACTGTAGATGCTGACGAAGAAGATGGCCCAGTCAAGGTAACGACGCAAGAGGATCTCTGACCTTCTTTTTCCAAATTTAACTGTCTCTGGCAGAACTCTAATCTTATTACTGGGACTAAGGAGGGCTTGATGAACCACCTGTACTCGATAATTCTGAGGATTCAGACAAATCGAAAGCTGTCGATGACGCAAAGGCAAGAGATAACCGCGTATCAAGTTAGACCAGTAAAATCGCGATGATTTGGATAAGCCTGCGGTCACTGTCGATTAATGGCGGAAACTCACAACTATATGGAACTGGACTCTTCTCGAATTTTTTGTTCATCAAGAACATGGAGCTTCACAACGAGCTAATGGCCTTTCTGCAACGAAGTACAGGAGAGACTCCAATGTAAATTTAGAAGAAAAGGTACACATAAACGTTGGAAATATTATCTTTGATCGCCTCTTTGAATTATTCAAGCGCTGTTCGTCGCGGACAAAAGTAATTCACGTTATTACTTGAGTGACACAATTTAAAAATATAATGTTCGCAAAACGATTAAACCAAAAAATGCATCCACCTGATATTAGCGGGACTGATTTTAATCTTGCAAAAACCTTAGTCATAAAATACGTTCAAGGAGGTATGTTTTTAATTGATACGGATGCTTTTACCAAAAATGAGTCACTATCGAAGAACTTTAAGCTTTTCGTGTTAGACTCGTATCTTGATAATAGAATTTCGAGAGTCAGCGGCCAATTATCTCGATCTGAACTCGCCTATGAAGCTAGACCCCCCAATTGTGTAATCTCGGCATCATGTCTCCACTTTTTGAAGACGCTCATACACGTTGTGTTCACGGCGGAACACACCTTACATTAAATACTCTTAGACAACGGTGTTTGGTATTAAATCCCGCTAATGCATTCATAGCTTCGTTTTAATGATGTGCCTCTCGTCATGGGATACCTGAGCACATATACAGCGATTGCGGCACTAATTTCAGGGGCGCTGATCGCGAATTAAATAAATTAATTGGAGACACTCAACGTAGTGAGAAATTTGTGTATATGTCAGCCCAGTTTTCATTTCTGCATTGTTTGCTGTTTGCTTTTCGGAAGGGGTTTCCGGCTAGTTTTCCACCCCTGCTCGTTTATCATCTCGGAATCTTACATTTAAATCCTATAGTTTTTAGTCTTTGTCGTTTGTTCGCTCTTCTTCTCCTTTGTGTAGCTTACTTCGCAGCCTTCGAAAACTCATTAGCGTTCTTATATTTTATTCTGCTTCGTATTCTTCTTCATCCAGGTTCAGCAGGTTTTAATATGTATCACCTGCTACGACTCCTTTGTCAATTTCTATATTTTGCAGAATGTCGTTTGTATCTCCTTTCACGGCGCCTTCTTTTAGTTCATCATATTCTTTTTTTTTGTATTTTCTTCCTGACTTTTTGTCTTTATGTCGATCTTCTTTCTTCTTGTGTAGTCCTAGGTCATACATCAGTGCGTAGTTGATCTGTCAGAATGTAGTACATCTTTATAAATTGTGAGAAATTTCTGCTGTCTTTCTTCCCTTATAATCTAGTGGGTCACATTTTTCGGGATTTTGTTTATGTAAGTTTCTAGATATTTAGTATGAAGTAGGCTTATATTATTTATATTATTGATCCTTAGCCATTTTTCCAATATTTAATTTTAAATTCTATTGTTTAAAGATACCTTAGCTTGTTTGAGATTATCCTTTGAGGTTCTTCTGCTTGTTTTTAGTTGGTGAAACTTATTTCTGAATAATAAAAGGGTCTTCGTATTGGTTGTAGAACTCGCCTGCCTTTTTGTCCGCTTTGTTTGATAGTTCCATTACCCTTTCTAGAATTAAATCTCCTATTTTTTAGTCTACTGATCTCCTTCTTAACTTGTAGCTGTTCGCTTGTCTATTGTTTGCCTGGTCTAAGTTTTTCTAGACATCCTATTCCATAATTTGTAACCTTCCTAATCTGTCCGCTAACTTATCTACGCTTTGGAACTTTATTTCGCTATCGTTTTCTATATTTTTTCTTAAGAATTAAAGTGGCTCTAATGCACGACCTAAGCTTAAAGAGGTTGGGGTGAATTTTGTTGACGAGTTTTTCCTATCGTTTATTGAGAACTGCAAATAATCTATAGGTTCGTGCCAGGTAGATTGATCATTTTCTATATAGTTTTTACTTACTCGTATTAAATTAATTTTCCAATTGTATCGTTTTGTTCGGTTTGCTAGGGGTAATATTTTGGAGTATTTATCTGCCTAATACATTTTTTGTTTGTTAATTCCCATTAAGCTTTATTCGCGAATATGTTGCCGTTATTCATCTAGAGTATTCGTAGTGTTTCCCACCACGTAATGACTTTTTTTGAAGTTCTGACTCTTATGCGATCCCATTAGCGTATGCAGTCATGTAGTTTACGCCACTAATTGTTTGCATGAGTACGGCCCCTAGTCATATATAGCTCGCGTCCTTTTCCAGTCGAAAGGGTTAGTAAAGTCTGAGCAAAGTCAAAATTAGTGCATTGACCAGCAATTAATTTTTTTTAAATCGTCATCCTGTCTAAGTCCCTGATCATATGTATTTGATTTCCGAGCAGCCGAACTTGCATTTTTCTGTACTGATCGTTAAAAAGGCCCGAATTATTTGTTGTAATACAATATCTGAATTTTTAAGTGGTCATGTAATTCGTTAGTTACTATTACTATTCGATCTTATTAACAAAAAAACATTTCGTTTTAAGTCTGGAGTAATTGTTTTATCCATATGTCTCTGGAAAATAGTTAGAGCATTAGTCAAACCAAATGGCATCCTTTTAAATTGGTACATGCTTTTTCTGGTAATATCACTCTTTAATGGGAGCGTGACCCTGGACGTCAATTTTATGTTTTGTTTAGTGAGTCGCCCTATATTATTTTTCCAGATATTTTTTTATTCTGCCTGCTAAAACTTTTCTAATTATGATTGTTGACTTTTGTTTAACTAGACAACACGTTCGAAAATTTCTGGCGAAGAATTATTTTGTACATCAATTTTTGCTAAACCATCGGAAGTAATATCTAATTTAATCTCTTTCTTTTTTAAGTTTTGTTAAAGATTTCTATCCTGATCCTTATATGTTTACTTGTAGTTATTATTATAAAACATCGTTCCTGAATTGTTTTCCTAATTTTGCCTCCTAATACTCGGTGTGCATAAATTAAGTAAGTCTCTGGAGCAATGGACGAGCCTCAACCGAAAGAAACAGCCTTGCCGATTGCGAATCCACCGAACAACTTTTATTGGCTGAAATGTCTAGTGATTTTAGGTTTTGCGTTTTCCGCCTAATAATAACGCTGACATCGCACGCATGCACGGATTTGTATGACAGCCAATCAACTTTGGGAACGCAACTATTCAGAGTAGGGCTACGACTTCATGACGGGTATTTGTATATTAACTCGGATACTCGGAGACCCGGGTACCCGATATCACGGGCCTTACTCGGGTATCCGGATGATCAGATAATACCCGGATGCCTGGAAACTCGACGCATTTTTCAGAATTTTAAATATCACTCATTCTCCATCAAGTTACAAATGCAAAGAAAATAAAAATTAATAGCACAATATTTTCATAACCCTCATTTAGACATCAAGCAAAATAAGCGAAATGTCAGAACGCCTGGAACGTAAAAAACCTATTTGGGTTTGGGAATGTGTGTCAGAACGGCAAATGGTCTATTGACACAATGCAAAATATGTTAAAAAGAACTTGCGTACAACCATTCAACATCGACTTTAAATAAGCACCTTCGATACGTGTATTTACTTAGGCCAAGGGACAAATGTATGTGAAATTGTGTAAATTTTCTAAGTTAATTTTCTTGATACAATATTTTTATCTAAATTATTTCCTTTGCAAAAATAGAATTTTTATTTCCTTTCATCAATTATTATCATAATAATACAAGGAATTATCAGTCCTTTATCAACCTACATGTATACAAATAAAAGTAAATCCGATATAATTCTATACAGTTAATTATGTATTTACGAGGGTGGATTGATAAGTTTCCGGCCTGACCAAGAAAAACAACGTTTTTAAGAATTTTTTTTTTTATTTCTCAACATAATCTCCTCCAAGGCTGA
>NC_046666.1:118430873-118458488 GCF_010883055.1 Belonocnema kinseyi | reverse complement strand
AAGCTATCTAAGGATGGTACTATAGAACGCCACCTCAAGGTAGGCCTAGTGGCGCCATCTCTTGGTCAGGCCGGAAACTTATCAATCCACCCTCGTAAAAGGTGAAATGTGGTGGTAGAACAGCACAAAAAAGTTTTTGTTTTTTTGAGTTATTAATTTCTGCAATTTTTAATATTTTTTAAACAATTTTTTCATTTTTAAATAAAGTAAACAAAATGGAATGAAATGTAGCATTTCCAAAATATGTTTTCGTCTCTCCTTTCAATATAAAATTCACAAAAATGTATTATTAATTAATTTATTGGTAAATATATTAATTTTGTTCATTTATTGATTTATTTCTACCGCCATATTTTAATTTAAATCTACCCTATTGGAAACATCTCATTCCACGTCCTTTTTAGCTCAAATGAAAAAGAAGATGTTGATCAACATCATTTAGTTAGCGAAATTGAACAAAGAAAAGATGCACCTTGAGAGTTGACCCCATTTTCAAAAAAGAAACGGATGTGTATTTTAAAACAAAAGCGTGGAATGGTTCGACAGGAAGAGATATTGAAGGCGGTAAGCTTTATGATTAAAAAGAAACAATTATCGATATCAATCGTTTTCAGTGATGGTCTACGTGATTTTCTCAGTGCAATTGCTCCTGATTACGTAATTCCAGTTTACAATGTCATGTGAAAGTGATTAAAATTAAAAAATGCTGTAATGGGACAGAGAATTAGAGATGATATTTCTAAATGCGAAACAGCAACGCTTTCCATATATGACTGGCTGTCTAATAAAAATAATCCATATATATAAGTAAAGATGCATTACATAAATACGGATTGGAAATAGAATATTTCGTCTCTTTCTTGTAAAAGGATTAAAGATAATCCTTTAGAAAACAGCTTCGTTTTAGCTCTGAAACGTATTATTAATGAACAAGATTTAAAAAATAAGATCAACGTAATTGTTTATAAAGCATTCAACATCCAAACGTCAGTTTTTTTCAAAAATATATTTGAAAATTGCATTCTTGATTTGAATTGTCATTCTTGAAAAAAATAGATGTTTGAAACAACACCTGGAAAATTGATAGAAGGACACCTTGATAGGTTAGATTTGATCTATGGCATGTTCAATACGTTATAAGAAAATCGTATACTTATTTCTGTGGTATTATCTGTTAAAGCAAAATAGGAATTCATAACTGGGCAATATGATCTGTCTAATATTCGATGAAAACTTGTCACAAATTCAGTAACTTTACTTTTTCCATTAAAATCGGCAATTAAAATACTTTTTTCTCGTTCAGAAGTCACAATTTCTGCGGTTCTACCAATGATTTGAGGCCTCTTACGGAATCACTTAATAATTCAAACATCAGATAACAAATGTGTTAAACAATTTAGGGAAAAATTTGTAGCCAAATTAAGATTGGCTTTTAAAATGGATAATAATGAATTGGATGTAGCTTCTGTTTATCAGATCGCCACATTCTTAGATTATAGACATAAGAAGTTATTACATGCTGAATTTACAAATAAAGGAAGACAACAAATTTTCAAAATGTTAACAAAAATGGCTGCAGATATGTCAACTGACGAAATGCATAATTCATGTAGTAAAAAATCAGCCATTGGCTTCCTCCTCAACAATATATCGAATAATAAGAGTCCTGAAATGCAATATCAAATGTATTTAGCTGGAATAGAAATCAACTACGATGTGAATCCTTTAGAGCGGTGGAAAAATCACGAATTGATGTACCCTTCAATAGCCAAAGTAGTCAACAAATTTTTTGCCGTACCCGCGTCATCAGGGAAATCCGTAACTAAGTTTTCTGCAGATGTGCCGACTATAGCAGTCAAAAGAAACTGCCTACCTCCAGACAATATCAATTTTTTAATACCCTTGAACCATAATAAATAGTATGTTTACACATTTCGATTTTTTAAATTTAAGCTTTTATGTTCCTGTTTTAAACTACCAACAAAAATTAAAATAACAACTTTTTTGAATGATTTCTTAATGTGTCTTAATTGAAAAAATATGAAAAATAACTTTTTATCTTTCAGGGTGACCGATAGATTTTATTTTTAAAATTCTCCGACATTTCTCTATTCAATTTTTTTTATTTTTGCTGGAAAATAATATTTATCAAACAAAAATCAACTTGACAGCATTGTTATCACTTTTACATTAAAAAAAGTAAATGCCCTGATATATGATAACATCTCTAGAAATCTTTCAGATTTGATTGCAATCTTGTGAAATTCTTTTATGTTAATTTCACGAAATTCCGTAAATACAGAATCTAGAAACTTCAGGGAAGTCTGAAATGCCGATGAAATCCCAAGAAAACAATTGACCCTTTAAAATTATAGAAAATTCCCAAAAATCTTTAAGAATCCCTTAACTATTTTTTCATTTGGTTTAAATTTTTTTCATCGTCGTCAATTTGAATTTTCAACTATCTCCAATTTCTTAAATCTCCTGAAATCCTCTTTAATCTTAAAATTTCTTACAATACCATATAGTCTATTGAAATACCTTACAATTTTTAATTTCGTGAAATTTTGTCAAATGTTTTTAATTTTTGAAATAATTGCATAATTCAATATCTTAGTATTTACATAGAAAATCCTTGACGTATCTCAGACTTTCCCTGGCCAATAAAATTCCATGATTTTTTCACGAATTCCAGATTTTCTCTGACTGGTGGCCACCGTTTTGACAAAAAACAGTAATAAAAGAAAAATTGTGAAATTTTATCAAATTTCAGTTTACTTTTAAAATAATTAACATTTGTAACGTAAAGCAGCTGCACTGTGACGACATAATATTTTCAGCCGTTGAAATGGTTCTTTCAGAGCTCGATGAACATCATGGTATTGCTAAATATTGTTTTGCCAAAACTGCTGACGTTGGATAAATCGGGGAATAATATTTCCACCACGATAATGGATCTCTGTTTTGATCTATTTGTGGCTCTCACATGTACAAATCATATTCAGATGCCACATGTTTTGATTTATCATGCTCTTGGGGTTGAAAAATTAAATCTATTGGATTTTCAGCGTTCCTTGCTTTTGGAGATTTTGTAATAAGCACATCCTTCATCATTTCTTGAATATGCTTCCTAATTTTCGTTTTTGCGGTTTCATTCTGTTCAGACTGCAGTGACTTGTGGCGTGGATCGAGAAGGGCTGAAAATTGTTTAGCCGTAAGATTCTCTTTTGGGTCAGATTGCATTCAAAATCGTACTATTAGTTATTGCGAAACTACCTTTTTGAAGTTCTTTATGAGACTACAGTTTTCAGCAGTATGTAATGCTTTGAGTTTCCTTATTTTCGACTTTCACTCCACTTGTTTTTTTCTTATAGCAGCAGTAGCAACATTGAAGTGGTGAAAATACCTAACTATTCTGTGGATCTTCTTACAAATTCTCTTTATTCTTGTTTTTGAAATAAGACCTTTGTTTTGACAGAAAATTGTAGGGTGTGATCAGAACAAGAGGTATCATGCTTAACTTCATCAAACAAATTCACTGCAGCTGTGATAACTACTTGATGACACTACGTATTTTCAAGATATCTCTTTATAGAAGTTGTAACACATGATTATACGCCTTATTAATCATTTTCCAGATCATTCTTTTACAGGGTATTTGATAACGTGGTTTCCCAAAACACATAAAATTAAGAAAACCTTGATTTGCAAGATTTGATACGGTCAATTGATTTAAAATTATCAGCTGAGTTGTTGCTCGAGTAATTATTTCGCGACGTTCCGAGAAGTATTCCTCAACAATTTTCCGTTTTAGTGATAACGCCGTAAACATGAAACTTTATAACCAAATAATCCCATATCCAGCTTGGACGTTGACGCGTTATGTTGATGAATTAAATGAAAGATTATCTGACTTCTGTGATTCTGTTATCTTCTCTTTAACTGTGTTCCCGCTACCTGAAACTTATCCGTATACCCAGTTACCCGGGTATTGCTTGAATACCAGAGTACCCGTGTAATACCCGTGCCAGCAAATACTCCCCTGAGTTTTCGGGCTACCAGATATTGGCAGAGTCAAAGCCCTATTGTGGTACTTGTAGGATTTCTTAAACACGTCTTTCGAACGTACATCTTAATCTTAACCCTAAATACTTACCTAAGATATGATATGTTCACAGATTAATTGAACTAATATTTACGTCCGAAATACTCACAGACGAACGTGTGCCTGTATCATTTGAGAAGCCAACTGTTTACTTACCAACTAAATTAATGAACTTAAATGTAGGTACAGAACGCAATAAAGTAATTCTTTCTTTGAGAAATCGTCTCATTAAAAAATCATCATTAATTACACTCGCAGGTGTGTTAACTCTCTTGTCAATCTCAGCTGAATAGTAGTTCGTGTTTACTGTATAGAAAAATGGAGGTTGAAACTTTGGAACGATCCTGTACAGGTACCTTTACCGGAGTAAATTCATGCGTCGGACCCTATACATGAGAATGTACTAGTTCCTTTACGAAAAGCAGTTCGGAAAATTTTTTAACAATATTATTATGTTTGCTGAATAACGTCCTTCGTTTTATTCTTCAAAAGTTCTATTACGGGGAAGTTCCTAAACAGGATTATATACAGATTTTTTCGATGAATTTATGTACAGTTACCATGAAAGGATATTGTAAATACTTACATTGTTACGCAATTAAATTGGTATATTAGGGCGCTAACTAATATTGTGCTATGTATATCTTTATAGATAAAAAAGCACATAGAAATAAAAACTCATAACAAACTTTTGCTTTATGCATGTAAAGTTAATTTGCTCCACTAAGACCTTAAAACGAACCTGCTAATATCCTTATTCTACAACAAAGTGCAGACTGGAATGTCACATAACCATAGTCTAACGCTTACTTCGATTTATGATCAACCTTGACCAGCCGAAAGAAATGAAGCTTGCACATTTATCACATTTTTTGAGCTCTTTATAATGAAATAGGTTCTGTCGAAAATTCAGGTTAGGTTTTCGACTGTCTCTCTCTATATTTTGCATCTTGTACTACTTTACTTCGTATATCGAAGATATTCGAACTTGAAAGTGTACATAAATATGTCGCATCGCAATGCTATTACTTTTAGTCGGTAAGGTACACTTAAAATAGGCTTTAGTTGTTGAGAAGGCATGGCACTTTATACATTTATTCTTTTGGACTGACAAATATTTTCTGAAAAGCAAAAAAGTAGTTTTTTTTTAAATGCGAGACCTTAAGGTTAGTTTGAAAATTTTACCTCGTATGAAAAATAGCCTAAAAATAATATTCAGGAACGTACTTATTTAATACAATATTTTTCTTTTGATTTTTACATTTTTTACTTACATTCATATATCTACAGCTAAGTCTGAGATTGGCCTTGGCTGTTGGCATATGAATTTCACTAAACATGTAAAAAACAGAATTAACATTTATCTCTTTCATGGTACAAAATATTATTCCTACATATTAAAAATTCGTTTTTTTATTTTACTGCAAATTTAGGCCCTTGCATGTAGTTCCTCTTTTGGATCCCCTCTTCAATCGCTCCTTCTGCAAAATAAAGCTAGCGTGCCTTAGGTCCCTTTCTTCGAGGACGGTCACATATTATTACCATGACAAGCATACGTTATAAGAGCCGAAATTCTCGAATAAAAAAAATGAGTTTCAGTATCATTCCTACCCGAACGAATTAATGTGAAAATAATACCCCACACATAGTTGGAGCATTATTTGAAAAATGTATTTGTTTCAAATTTAAACAAACCATGTTTTCTGGGAAAATGTTCAAAGGAATTAAGAAAATACCCAAATTTTGTATTTTCGAACAAAAATCTACCAATTTCTTATGTGAAATTTTTTTTAAAATTTATTTTCAGATTTAAAAATCCAGAGAACCTTTCATAATAATAAAAAGTAAAAAGTCAATTGCCTCAATTATTTTGAAAATTAAGGATTTAAAAAAGTGTTCCAAAATTTATTGAAACCCTATTTCGAATATTTTTTGTAATTTTATATAGCTATGAATATAACAGCTAATTTCGACGGGTGCAAAAGAAAATATTGTATGACAAAGCATGTATAGTAAAAGGTTAATAATGCTCTTGAATTTTGAATACAATTTTCACTGAGTTTTTAAGCTTTCCAAGTTTCACGCCTGTCTTACAGAATTTACTGTTTCAAAATGTTCCCGTAAACAATAAATCTAAATTCCGACATTTATTTTCTAATTTAATATACTATTTCAATATAACGGTACAAAAAATCGACCAAAAATAAAACACTTAATTTAATAATAAAAACAAAAAGAAAAAAATCGGGTACCCGATGTTAGGGGCAGGTGTTCGAAATTGAATAATACTAAGGAGTTAGCACCTCTATCATTCATTAGTAGTAGTTCATAGCAAGCCTTATTTTTAAAAGCGGTGCTTGAATGATAATTTACCTTTGTGTTTTAATACAGGGATTTGGCGCTGGTAATTTCCAAGCATTATTTGAAGCAATCGAATTGGAGCAAGAAAAACGAGGAAATTTATAAGCAGAGTATTTTTCTTGGAAACATATGAACGCCCAACGGAATAAAAAAGAAGCTATATGACATTTATGGCGAATAAGATAATAATTATGTTAACAAATTTATTCAAAGAAACTAATCAGACAGTAGGCACCAGAATTTAAGAAAGTCTTTACGACATCTCTGTGTTGCTTTTACGACAATAACTTATCCAGTAACCGTGGAAACATGGTGGTCTTTGGGACTTCTTTATGACATCCATCGCACGTATATGTGAGTCCTAATTACGATACATCAATTTGTCTGGTATGAAGATCCAAAGAACGTCCCTGGACGACGAGGGACCATATTCAACATTGTTCAATTTGGTTTCTGTAACTTAAAGATGTCTTCTGGACACCGTGCGAAATCCTGTATACATTTTCAAGATAAGGATATAGATATTTTCATAATGGCATTCTCAAATTGTTGTGCCTACTCGTCAATTAAAATATGGCGCACTGTATACAAAATTTATATAATATATAGTTTATATATACAATATATTATATAGCCCAGTAAAAAGGAACCAATTTGAGGCGCATTGAGAAAATTCGACAGAATACAACGTGAATCTCGCTTTGCGAGAATCAAGAATTAAAGTAGGTTATGAATTTGTTGTAAACTTGTAAAATAGTATATTATGCACTTAGGTCTCCCCCTTGGTGCATACGATATTTTTTATAACAAGTATATAATTTTAGACACTTTTTGAAATACAGTTATGATATCAGCCCACATTAGATTTCAAATAAAGTAAGCATTATTTGCGGTAATTTGAAGGATATTTCATTATAACTTAACATAAATGGCCCAAAATTCAATTTAAAATGTCTATAAATTTTCGGCCATTTATGATAATTTTACAGGTAAATATAGTGATTTGCCATGAGTGACCGACATTGCAAATTTAAACATTTTAAGGAATTTTCGAAAATTTATAGAAATGTTTGGTTATTTATGGTAAATTTATAGGTAAAAACAATAAATTACCATAAATTACCGAAAATTCAATTTTAACTTTTTTAAACAAATTTATCGAAATTTATGGAAGTTTTTGGTCATTTATGGTAATTTCACAGGTTAATATGGTAACTTACCATAAATTACCGATAGTTCAATTTTGAACATGTTGATACATTTCCGAAATTAAAAATTTTTTTTGGTAACTTATGGGGTAATATTACAGATAATGCATTACAGATAATGTATTGGAAAGGACTGAAAGTTTTGCGAATTAAGGGGGGATTATTTATCTATAATTAGAAAAGTGAGTTTGGATTAGTTCGGATTAAGGTCATGGATTGAAAAGTATGCTTATCTTAGATTTTACGATTTATTCGGATTGAAGTTGTTTTTGGTAACGGAACGGGAAGGTTTAAAAGTTGTTCCAAATTATCTCTGATTCATTCGAACTGGACATCGGATTGAGAACGAATAAAATTTTGTTTTAGAAGGATTCAAATATCTTTCCGAATGAAACTCTGATCCGAACTCAAGCCAAACAATGAGGATTGGTTTCAGGTATATTCGTATTACACAGCAGGATTGAAACGCGTGTGATTCACGCGTATTCAATGCATGGATTGGAGAGTGTTGACGGATTAATGCCGGATTCATTCAGATTGGGACCACAGACTGAAAAGCATTTACATGATAGCTTAGAATTTATTTATGTGGAATTTGCTATTGGCAAACGTATTAGAAATAAAAAGTAACTATAAGTGCTACTTAAATTAAAACGGCACTGCAAATAAATATATGAAACTAATTCAAAATGTTTAAATTTTTCATGTCATCTTTTATTTTTCCTCCTCTCAATTACTGTAGACAATTTTTTAGAGCTTTTCGATAAACGATTGATACAGTGAAATGGCGCTGAACAGTGGTCCAGGGCCACTTCAAATTGTTTAAAACTGTACTCTTGTGAATGAATAAGAGTCATAATTGTTTGTTAGAAAAGTGAAAATAGTTTAATAAAAAACAGTTTTCGTAAAGATTATTAAAGGATTTTTTTTTGGGAGATTCTTCAAAGTAAAAAATAATCTAAAGTATCGTGAGCGGCATTTTTTAGGATAAATCCGTATACAGTAACTGATTTTGTTGGCTTTTACCAGGTGTGCATATAAATTACAAGAATGTTAATGTCTTTGTATTTCTAGGTAATGTGATTTTCTCTTTGGTAGTTTAATACTTGCTACATTTTAGTTCAATGAAGTAAAATTGTTAATGAAATAGCCATGCAATGCCAATACATTGTTTTCATGCGACTACTGTAAACGTGATTGCGAGCTTCCTTTGCATATAAAGGGCTAGAGATTGGTACATGAAGTTCCATATCTGCTATCCCTACTAAAATATCTATACAATTCCTTGTAAAAATTATTTGAAGAAATGTATGTCGGATCCTACAGAAGATTCTTTATATGATCCTATGCACCACCACACATAGAACTACTACGGGAGGAGCCTATATAGTTTCCTGAAGACGAACCGAGAAGTTATACCTTAACTGAAACAGTTGCATTCCGAAGAATCTACCCCACTCTGAATGTCGGGCTTCGATCGTCTCTTCAATCGCTTTTACTTTAAAATTCGCCTGCTAATCCTAAGGTATCTTTTCCCTTGATACGTCGCAAATAAACAAATGATGTGACAAAACTGGTAATTTCAGATTTGTAAATTTTTATCCCAAAAATAAATACGGAATAAGACTCACTATCAGCTGGAATTGTTGCACGTACATCTATAGAATAGAAATAATTTTAATAATACTTAATCATTGAGACAGAGTCACATTCTGCCTGGTTTAATACTAGATAATTGTATACTTTGCTTACAATCTATTATCTCACAAGTAATCGGAGACCAGTTTCATTTTTGATTCCGAAAGTTTGATGCGCTTGAAGCCTCAGGGTTAATTGGAACTGCCTCCTTATCCAAGAGATTTTCCCTGGCGAGGAATCCCCTCAATCTATTGGAGTAGTCCTCAATCTCGGTGAATTCAGCCACCACTTATCTCTGGTGCTTCAGCTACCCCTCCATAACCAGATATTGATGGTCGGCGGGGATTAACAAGGTTAGCCAGGTTGCGTAGTTTAATCTGAGCCAGGCGACCAGACCAAGATTTTTTCTGTCTTAATAATTAGGTCTTTTAAGAGGGCATGACTGATGATTATACAGTCGATCATATAGAGGTGTTATTCCTGTCTCCTTGGATTCAACAGATGTGGGACGCCTCTTTCCTGCATGGCATCCTCAAACTTTTGGATCTAGTCCTACTGCACTGGGCTTACGGTGACAGGGGAAAAACATTTGTGGCTTCATCAATTTCAACTCCGATGGAGTCAGGTTTTTAATTTCTTCGCGTAATCTCTGCGCGTCTCAGCCTACTGCCGGCCCTCTTGGTACGAACGCAGGTTTGCTAATGTCGAATCCACTTGGCGAACCACTGGCTGCGGAGTTAAACTCGGTATCTAAAAACGCTTTTGCGTCTCAGAGAGCCCTTTTCACTAACGCATCTAAATGAACGGTCGTTTTCTAGTTCCTCGTGTAACCCGCGCTGAAAATACACGTTATTGGAAAATAAAAAATCTACGTGGAATTTTTAAAGCGGAAATACTGTAATTTCCAACTACTTTATTAAACTCGACTGTCAATTCTACCGTAATCGGTCCACACACTCTGCAGACGCAAGCCTGTTCTACTTATTTATGTGCCAGACCGAGTTTTTCTTAATTTGATTTTCGACTGTATGGCGGAATTCGTCAATTTTTCTCATATGTCGTCACTTTTTCTCATAATACCCTTTGTCAATTGAGTCTTTGATGGTACAGTTGTCAACATTTTCCATGAACTTCGTAGCGCGAACAACTGTTGTATCGCTTGTAAGCTCGGGTGTGGACCTGAGTGTCAAATTTTTAAAAGCAACTTTTCCGTCGACTACAGCTTCCTTATCTTGAGGTAGGACTTGAATCTCTTTTATAGTGACTCTGCCAGTTCTTTTTTTTACCTTTTCTTCTTATTATCATAGAACTTGTATGACCCTGGGCTGGATCACTCTGTTTAGCGAGTAGTTCTTATTTAACGGAGTGCTGACTAGTGATGTTCTCTTCGCCTTATTATCTGTGATTCTGTGCCGCGTCTTATTATGGATTATTCGAAGTTTCTTCGTATGTTCCTTTTTTTTAAAATGTGAGTGAGTACCTATTATGATTCCCGACCCTTATGTAGCCTTTTCTCGTTTCCGATTTCATTATAACTTTTCACAGTTAATTTTTATGTGTGTCTCCCTTCTGCAGACCCCCCCCCTTTTTTGTTTTTAGATCGCCTATTTATTAAAGTCAATTCGTTTTCTTTTTACCGGATTTCATCTGGTTTTCGGTCAACTACTTTCTTGTAAATACTGTTTTGACTCTAATACGACATTTTCTATATGTCAATGGTATTCTTTCGTTCGTATTTGACCTTTTCTTATGTATTTCCTCATTATTATGTAAACACGTTATTGGACAACTGTAATTTTCTATTTTTCTTTGTCATTACATTCTTATTTTATTATGAAATGTCTTGTCAAGTTTTATTTAAACGACCCCCCCCCCCCTCTACCTAAGGACCGAGCTAGCCTCTTGTAAGGCATTTTCTTTGGAATTTTTGTTATTTATCGTTTATCGGAAATTATCGTGTCGTATTTCTTCGTTTTTATTTTATCGTTCTGGCCAAACCCGGGCTGATTTGTCCTCATCCTAATTAAAGTTTCAGGATTGCCTTTATGAAAGCTGACGCCCGCAGGTATGTGTTTCATATTGTTTTTTGTATTACCCTTGATCGCGGCCTATCGGACCTTATTCGACTGCGAATGAAATGGCCGTGTGACAATTGGCGCTCAACGTGTGGTGGCGCTTTCAGGTTATGTTGGAAAGCAAAAGTGGTCCTAAAAATTTGGCAAGATTTTTCTTGGTTTAAGTTTTAGAAATTCGAAAATTTGTAAAACTAATTTGATTAAATTAATTAAAAATTGTTATATCCGACATTTACATGAAAATTAAGATATAAAATTTTACATTTACCAAATTCAAAATTTTCTTTTTATCTCTTAATAATTCATCGATATTTCGTTCAAATTTTTTGAAATTTTTCATAATTTAAAAAATTCTTTTGGTTTTCAATATTAAATTTTTTTTCATGTCCCGATAATTTGCCAATATTTTATTTAAAATTTTTGAAATTTTTATAATTTAAAAAATTTTTTGGGTTTCAAAATTCAACATTTTCTTTTCAGGTCCCAATAACTTACCAATATTTTATTCGAAATTTTTGAAATTTTCATAATTTTTAAAATTTTGTTGGTTTTCAAAATTCAAAATTTTCTTTTCAGGTCTAGATAATTTGCCAATATTTCATTCAAAATTTTTGAAAGTTTCCATTATTTAAACATTTTCTTGGTTTTCAAAATTTGAATGTTCTTTTTAGGTCTCGATAATTTGCCGATATTTTACTCAAAATTTTTGAAATTTTTCATAATTCAAAAAATTTTTCTTTTTTAGATTTCAAAATTTAAAATTTCTTTTCGGGTTTCGATAGTTTAACAATATTTTTACTCGAAATTTTTGAAATTTTTCATAATTAAAATTTTTGTTGGGTTTCACAATTTGAAATTTCTTTTCGGGTTTCGAGAATTTAACTTTTTTTTTACTCGGAATTTTTGAAATTTTTCATAATTTACAAATTTTTTTAGGTTTCACAATTAAAAGTTTCATTTAGTGAATTGAAATAAAGATTGAAGGTAAAATTTCACATTTATAAAACGTGAATTTCTTAAATTTTTTAACGATTGGAGCACCGAACATTTGACAAGTTTGAGTTTATAAAAGGTGGAATTTTGGAAAATCCATTTTTTTTAAATAAATTAAGATCTAATTTTTTTACAAAGCTAAATTCGAATTTATAATGGAAATCTACATTTATAAACTAAGAATTTTAAGTTATCCTTTTATTATTATTAATTTGTGGATTTTGAAATTCGGAACGATACTTATGTTTCGAAATTTACGAAGAATAATTTAGAGAATTGAAACGGAAATTTAAAGATAAATAAGCGTTATTTTTACAGAGTTTATAATTTTCTTTATTTTGGAACAAAATTTAGTTTTGGGAATTTAGTGAAATCTGGAATTTTAAAAATCAATTTCATTCAAGAAATTGAGCAATATTGACCAGCGAATTTAAATACGAATTTACAAAAGGAACTTCCATTTATGAAATTGAGAATTTAAAATTTTTTTTCCTTGATTGATTTGGTTCAAGAGTTTAAGAAATGTTATCTCATTGATCGTAGATGTTAACATCATTAAGGCAGAGTTTTCTGGTTGGCACTTCAGACACCCATATTTACCATCATATTGATCGCCTTTACAATTATTTCGCATTCTTGTTATTGTGGATACCTGTGTTTATGAATTTATTTTAACCCTCCAAAATTTTCTTTAGGAGAAAGAGAAATCAACAAAACTAACGCTTCCACACAAACCGAATTAAATTCATCCTACTTTCTCATGTTGGATGAACTTGTCAAAGCTGGTCAATTAGCGGGTTATACCGAAAGTCAGTCGAACGGACAAAAACCGGGGTCAAACTATAGTAGCAGAGCGTGGGACGACGATACAAGTAGAGAATCCTTCAACGCACTTCGTGATGATAGATGTGAAGACAGAACTCATGGAGGCGATTCTCATGACGTTCCTTATAGCACCCGACCCAGTCGCCCTAATTATAGTCGGACAAAAGAGCCTGACTATAACGAAAGTACCTTCACAAATAGACAGCGAAGCAGCAACAGGTGTACAGACCCCTATGCTGATTCTGAATCACACCCTTATTACCCTAGTTCGAGTACAATGAAAACCCGGCGGTCCCGTGTTAATTTCGAGGAACCGCGTTCTCGTCTTCAAGACTTTCATTCATCCACCCCACTCTCGCACACCCTCTCGACATTGTGGTCATGGTACAGCCCCCTCTACCCTGCGCATACATATGAAATTATGCGCAAGTGGAATATTAGATATTCAGGAACGCGAAACGACGACCCAGATGCCTTTTTAATGCGAATTGAGGAGGGTCGAGACTTAGTACCAATCAGCGACGCTAATTTGTTGAGAGTGATTTCCTTTTTTTTACAGGGTATTGCCCTCAACTGGTTTAGGGGCTCTCAAGATTTGTGGCAAACATTTGACCAGTTTTCCAAGGCCTTCAGCGTTAGGTTTGGGGATTCAGACTTCCAGTTCCAACTGAGGCAAGAGATTCATCTCAGAACTCAAGGCGAAAGGGAATCCGTTTCTGACTATTTTACATGCATGCGGGCCATGTTTGATAAACTAAGACCCCGAATGTCAGAAGATGAAGAGGATAGCAATGCACATAGAAACGTATTGCCTAAGTTACACTTAGCTATCCATCGCAACGACATCGAAGACTTCGTTCACCTGGAATATCTTGCCAACATCGCTCAGAAGAGTTATCATGTGGCGCGAAGTTATAAGCCTCCCGCAGTCCCCGAACGATTCCTAGTTCCTGACCTAGCTTATAGAGACCCAAATTAGCGGAAACCAAACAGAGGCCCTGACAACCCCCTGGGGAAAAGCTTACGTTTTTAGAGGAGTACATGGAGTCGCTCGGCTATGAAGGTCCAGTCGACCTAATGTGTCTTACCAAAGAAAAGGAAAATAATCCTAGACCTGAGTACAAGTCCAAGCCCAGAACAAATCCTGAAACTAATCCTCAAACTTCAAAGCCTCCCTCTCAGAGACCCACTGATCCCTCAGAAAATCCCCTCTCTCGATTCAAATGCTGGAACTGTGGCGAACCTGGCCATGGGTTCACTACTTGCACGATACCAAGAAATAGGTTCTGTTACGGATAGAGCTGGAAAGACGTCACCAAACTAGAGTGTCCCAGGTGTTCGGAAAACTGAAAAGCAAGGTGTATTGCGGGGAGAATGCATCATAAAAGGGTTGTGATAAATCTTTTTCAAACATAAAGCGCACAGTAAATAGAAGTAAATTCAAATCTTTTACAATTATTAAATTATTTGAAATAGAATATTTGAATGAACACTCTAATTTTAATAAATTCACGGGAGTGCACACCCCCCAGAATTGGAAATAACATTTTTTGTCTTCGCAACCAAATTTTTATTAAAGAATTAGAAATCCCCTTAATTGTCAATGTACCTGCAGTTAGAATAAAACCAAAGGGGGTAGATTCTTTTTCAGTTTCCGCTAGTAACCTTTTTCTATCAGATCTCCAGTCACAAGGTCAGTTTATAGTTGCAGAGTACGATTCAAACACCAGAAAATTAATATCTGTTAATAGTTCAGCACAATCGAATTCGGCAAAGAGCCAAAGAAAACCCGAGTCCGACCCTTTATTACCTTCCCGTCCCCCCGACCTATGCTATTCGAGCATCGACCAAATCGACCCTAATCTCGACTTGACAGAAATTGGTAACGAAATTTTAGAAGTAGAAACCTCTTATACTGACCTTGTCCCTATCTACAAAGTGTCCGAATTTCAGTATAGGCGTCACTCTTTATTAGGTCCACAGCCTTCATTGTATTTAAACATCTCAATTCAAGGCCAGAAAATTAAGGCTTTATTTGATAGTGGCGCGTCTAGATCGTTCGTAGGACCAGGCGGCCTAAAGCTGAACGAAAGCTTAAACCTAAAAACAATTAATTGAAGAGGACGCGTTCAGGACACAACTTGGGCTTTTAAAGACAACTTGAACCAGAGGCAGAATTTTGAGGTAGAAAATAATAACTTAGAAAATTGTTGCGGACTTATAGAGCTTTCGATGAAAGAAGCTGACGCGCTTAAAGATTTTTTAGAACAAGAATTACCAAAACCTATTGAAAGACCATGATTAATAAACTTGATAGAACATACCATCGACGTAGGCAACCATCCTCCTATTAAACAAAGAAACTATTTAAGATCTCCAAAAGTTATGAAAGCCGTGGTCGCGGAGGTAGATAAGATGTTAGCCCACGACATAATAGAGCCTACCTCAAATGAATGGTATTCTCGACAAACTACATAGTGCCCGGTATATTTCCAAGATAGATTTGCGCAAAGGTTTCCACCAAGTCCCCCTGGATGAGGCCAGTCGGGAAAAAACAGCTATTACCGCCCGGGACGTAGCTTGTTTCACATTAAGCGTATGCCCTTCAGCCCCACCGACGCCCCAGCGACATTCCAACGCTTACCAGATTGGTTGATTGGACCAGAAATAAAACCACACGCGTTCGCCTACATATACGACAGAATCATCGTCACAAAAACCTTCGAAGAACACCTTGAATGGCTCTCAATGGTATTGAAAAAAATTCACGAAGCAGGTCTAGAGTTTTACTACGAAAAGTGTGAATTCTGTTGCCCCCAAGTACACTATCTAAGCTTTCTAGTAAACGAACATGGTCTCTAAACGGACCCTGACAAGATCGACCGCGTCCTTAAGTACCCGGTTCCCCGCAACGTCAGGGACTTTCGTAGGTTCCTAGGTTTATCTAGTTGGTATCGCAGGTTCATTCAAAGTTACGCGACACTAGCATCTCCGCTAACCATGTTGATGGAAAAGAAACAACAGTCGATTTGGAAGGACGAGTAGCAAGCTGCCTTCGAAGAAATTAAACGTTGCCTATCACAGGCCCCTGTCTTAACTTGTCCCGATTTTAACACTCCCTTCGTCCTTCAAACTGACGCGAGTAATACCGGATTAGGAGCTGTCCTTACGCAGAACGTAGACGGCGTAGAATATGTCATATCATATGCTAGTCCGACCTTGACCGACGCCGAGGTTAAATTTACTACCACCAAGAAAGAATGCGTGGCCATCCTATGAGCTGTCCAGAAATTTAGACCCTGCTTAGAGTGGTATAAGTTTACGGTGATAACGGACCATAGTAGGCTTCGGTGGTTACATAATTTAAAGAACCCTACCGGTAGACTGGCGAAATGGTCACTGTCTTTGTTTGAGCAGGACTTTGAAATTCTCTATAGAAAACGTTCCTCTCATCATGTTCCCGACACCCTTCTCCCCCCCCCCCCCCCCCCCCCCCCCCCCCCCCCCCCCCCCCCCCTTCAATACCGTCGCTCCTCTCGCTCCTGACACTCTTCCCCTTCCCGACACACTTATCTTTCCCGATACCGTCACTCCTCTCGATCCCGACACTCTTCCTCTTCCCTTTACCGACCCTCCTCTCGTTCCCGACACTCCTCCTCTTTACGACGCCGTCATTCCTCTCGTTACCGATGCACTTCTCCCTCGCCCTACCGTCACTCCTCCCGCTCCCGACGCTCTTCTCCTTGCCGATACCGTCACTCCTCTCGGCCCCGACATCCATCTTCTTCCCCCTCTTCTCGTACTTCTCGCTCCCGACGCCTATCCTCCCCACCACATCGTCACGCTCCCCGCCCTCAACACTCAACTTCGCCCCAGAACCAATCCAAATCTCGCTCTAGACCCTGAACTTCCCCTTCACGTAGCTCCCACCCAAGTCCCGAACTACCCGATTCTTCAGCACCCTACCCCTCTCGCCCTCGATCCTCCCGTCCTTCCCGTCATAGCCCTGTCCATATCCCGTCCCTTCTCGACGTTACCGTCCCTACTCCCAGTGAAGTGGATCCATACACCATAAAATTCTTCCGAAAGACCGGTGATTTCGGATGCTGGAGCTGCCAGGAGACTTCCCACCGTTACTCCGAATGTCCCCACCCAAGAAAGACCTTCTGTTTTTGATGTGGCGAGAAGGGACGCAAAAAGGCCACCTGTTGAATTGTGCCCCGAATCATCCCGAGCGCAAAACATAACTCCTCCTTGGCCCCCTTATCTTCCTTTTGTTTCCTTTGAATTTTCTTTGTCTTCCCTTTAATTAGCCCTTCTCGACCCCTACAAGCTACCCCTTTATTTATATTGTTTTTTTCTCTTTCCACTTATGTTCGCTTATGTGTGATCCTAATAAGAGGAATGTTGTCATCTAACCTTTACCAAGTATTTCTTCTATTTTATTTTATCGTTCTGGCCAAATCCGGACTGATTTGTTCTCATCCTAATCAAAGTTTCAGGATTGCCTTCATGAAGGCTGGCGTCCGCAAGTATGTGTTTCATAATTTTTTTGTATTACCCTTGTGCGCGGCCTTTAGGACCTTATTCGACTGTCGCTATCTCTTGAGTCATCCTCGCGCCTGGCGAACAAAGAACCCGTTCTTCGTGTGGTCGATGCGTTTGAATATTAAATCAATAATGGAAAACCACGTGAATCGTTCGAACGGAACAAGACTCGACCTATGCTTTGACTATTATTTTAATTATTTTGGAACTATATCCCTTACTAACTATGATTTCGAGATATCATTGTTCTGAAAAAAAACCTATTTGTAAACTATTTGCCCATTTTCATTTGGTTCACCAACGATAAACCTAATCAACCGCGGAACTGTGCACGTTTTGAATCCTTGGTCGAAACACATTATCTTCCCTCTCAATACGCAGGATTCTAAATCCCCTTTTCGCTGATCCCATTTGATTGCTCAAAGTTGACGGACTGACAAGCGACCTGAGTCTTAAGATCTCGGCTGCCTCCTGATCTCTGCTGAAGTCAGCAAAGGCTCTCTGAGTAGAAAGAGGGGTTTACATGGCAGATTTAACGGATATAGTTGACAAAACCGTCGTTAGTTTTCTGTGTTGATCATCGTCATGTTACATTGCCCCAAGGAAATAGTCTGGTGAAAGGATGCCCATGTGCTAGCATTAGTAGTTTCACGAGAGCGAGTTTCGTTGGCCTTTCTCTTCGGCGACAGAGTAGGAGTTCAAATCCTAAATTATTGATCAATAAATTTTTAGTAAAAAAGCTATTATATGAATCAGGCTAGCCGCCAAATTCAATTTCAATTTAACTGATCAACTTTTTTGATGATTTAATGCAAGACCCATCTTCAAACAACCTGTAAAATAATGTATTAAGTTAATGTATTAAGTATGAATAAGGTCTAATTGTTATTTAGTGATGGAAAAAAGCATAAAGTTCAATTTAATTCAAATTAATGAATTTTGTCGAAAATCAGGGTAAGACCTGATGCAAACAATTTCTTTAAATAATTTAAAATTCAATAAACAAATCGAAAAGCCAGTGCTATACTAATCGATTGCTAATCGATAACAATGAACTTTATTTTAATACACTCTCGCTTTAAACTTTATGACCAACTTCTATACAAAAAGATACCTACATGCCTCCTCCCACCATCACCCATCTCAAAAATAATCGGTCATCAACTCCCTTGTATACAAAGCTGTCTTCATAACAGACAAAGATAATTGCAAAAGGAATGACAAAACGTTTAAAAAATCCTAATACAGAACGTTTACACAAACAAAAAAATTGATAAAGCAATAAGAAAACACACTCAAAAAAGCAAGTCAACACAACCTACGAAAGAAAGAGAGAGAAAAATGACCACCACCCTGCTCTATATCCAAGGTGTCACAGAACAAATAGGAAGAATTCTCAACAAACACAACATCCAAACCATATTTAAACCACCTGCGAAAATAGGACAACTACTAAATAACCCTAAAGATAAAAAGGCACCCCTCAGTGATCCAGGAGTATATAAAATCCCTTGTTCTTGTGTCAAAGTCTATATTGGAGAAACCGGGAGAGCGGTAAGCCAACGTATGAAGGAACATGAAAGTAAAGTCAGGCTAAAACATTTCACGCAATCAGCACTAACTGAATATCATATCGAAACAGGACATAACATTTTATTTGATGAAACAACCGTCATTGCAAAAACACACAACAAATTTCAGAGAAAACATAGAGAAGTAATCGAAATCTTAAAAAACCCTAGTAACATCAATAGGGACAATGGATATAATACCAATCCGATTTGGCTTTCCGTTCTCCCGGATTTAAAAAAAAAAGACTTTATTGGTCAATCAAGTTCGACTAGCCCCCACGGTGGGGCGCTCTGGCCAATCACAGGCATCGTAGATAGTATACCTAAGAACATCATGATCGGATACCTCAGTTTCAGGTCAGCCCTGAAGATGTGAACTGCAATGTCCACGAAACGTCGGCAAACAATTCGTAGTTTTTTACACGAGTGAAACCCGAAATATCTCTTTTTATCAAAATAAATCATCGTGAAAGCATAAAATCTATTATCAACTTCTATACTAAATGACCAGAATAAAATCTGAGTTCTTTAATCTTACAAAAATATATCATTCGCATCAGATTGTTAAGGTAAGACATAAACAACTGACCTGTAATCGGAAAATAACATTAAAACGCCTTTAGAGAATTAAACATTGAATATTTGAACAAGATCCTCCCATAAAGTTCAGGGTAATCAGATAAGTAAATAGATGCACAGGGTATGACCTGAAACGTTGAAACTGATAAATTTATATTATATTTAAAACTTTAAATATTTCGTCTCATTCGACGAACAAGGTTCAATTTACATTTCCATCAAGTAATAATGTGACTGAAGTCTATTTATTTACATATGTCTTTATGCCATGTATTTATCACTTGTAACTTTTTGAATCTACATTTGACTTAAAACTAGTACGTTTGAACCGTGTATTAATGTGGTTCAAATGATTTTGTTATCATCGAATAACAAGAGCAAGATTTTTTCTATACGACTTTAGTCGGAAAACGGTTCCACTACAGTACTGGTAGAAAAGTAACTAATAGCAATTAAAATAGCCAGCTAATTGACATATCAATTTTCATAACCTTAAAATTTCAAATTTTTGTTCAATAACAGTATTTCGACTTCGTTTCCGGCATAAAAGTGTAAGGTAGCGGGAATTGCTGATGCTGAGATTTTCTGATATTTGTGGTAAAATTTGAGATGAGTGGATAGTGGAAGTGTGTAAAAGGGTGTGGCTGTGAGAGATTAATTGAGGGATTGTGAGATTGAAAAGGGGAGGAAGATATTTTTGAGGATTGAGACGGATTTGTTTGGAAGTTAAGGTTAGGTTGGTTTGAGTTTTGTGACAGGGTGGGGGGACTGGCTTGATCGTGAAAAGAAGAACGATATCGGTTCGAGCTTGAAATATCCAAAAATGTTTAGATCGCTGCCGGAAAAGCAGAGTTTTGTAGAGAAGGATGATAATAGTGAAGGGGCTGAAGGAAGTGGAGATCAAACTGAAGTCCTGATGAAAGAGGAAAGACTGAAAAAAATTCGCGAAGTTATGATAGAAGTAATTGAGATTTATGAAGAAAATCAGAAGAAAAGGGGAGAGAAATTAAAGAAGGGAATTAGGCGGGAAATAGCTGAACATAAAAAAGAAATAAATAAATAAGGAGAAGTCGGGGAAAAGTTAGAAAAGAGGATGCAGTCATTGGAACAAAAACCAGAGAAGCAGAATGATAATAAAAAGGTATAGGAGATGCAAGGTAGGATGGATAAACTAGAAAGCTCGAACCGGGATTTTCGCGGGGGTAAGAGTGGAAACACGAGGAAGGAAAGTCTGAGATAAATAGATCAAAGTATAGAAAGGAAAGAAGGGGCGGACAGAAAAAGAAATATAGTGATAAAGTGTATAATATTAGAGGGGAAGGAGCTAAAGACCGGAGTGGAAGAAGTACTAAAAAGGATTGATGCGAAGGTAAAAATAGAGGAAGTGAGAAGTGTAGAAAGGAAAGAGCGAAAAGGGGAAAGAATGGTACTGATGAGACTAAAGAAACGGGAACATAAAAGGGAAGTGATGACAAAGAAGAGGATGTTATATGAAAGCTCAGAGAGAATAGAGGATGATTTGACATGGGTATAAAGGAACACGCAGTATCAGTTAAGGAAAATAAAGGAAGAGAAAAGAAACAAGGGAAAGAGAACATGGGTTAAGTATGAGAAAATACAGATAGAACGTGTGTGGTGTGATTGGAACGAGGACAGAGAAGAGTTAATAAAAAATAAGGTGTCGGTAAACTAGTAGGAAAAGAAACGGGAGATATAGAAGTAAGCAATAATAGGGAGGGAAAAGAGACGAGAAACAAAAGTAGGGAAGAATGGAAGACATGTTGCTGGAATCAAGTAGGGCTGGAGAGAAGTTATGGGGAGTTAATGAGAAATTGGACATAATGGTATGTAGTTATAATGATAGAGACGTGGCTAGATGAAAAGGGATGGGAAAGAGTAAGGGAAAAGTTATCAAGAGGTTACAAATGGCAAGTTCAAAATTCAAAGAGGAAGAATAAAAGGGCAGAGCAATGGGAGGAATGGTGATGGGAGTAAGGAACGAATGTATAACAGGGAAAGATAAGAAAGAGAGGTAGGAACAAAAAGAAGGATTTATAGTAGAAAAGGTAAATATAGTAGGAGAGAAGTGGAACGTAGTGGCGGATTATGTGAATGGTGATATGCAGGAGAAAGCAGAGGCGATAAAATAAATAATTGAAGAAAATAAAGAAAATTTTAGACATATAATAGGTGATGATTTCAATACGAGAACAGGAGATAGAGGAGGAAGGGAATTGAGCGAAGAGAGAGGAAGAAAATTCAAAGATAAGGTACTAAATGGGTAGAAAAAGAAGTTTTTAAAGAGCTTGGAGAAGTTGGGATGGTTTATATGAAACGGAATTATAGAGGGAGATGAGAAAGGAGAAAATGCACGCACAGAAGGAGAAAAGGTAATGGTAATTGATTCTGTGATAGTGGATGATGAGGTAAGAGAGTGATAGCAATAATTCAAAAAGAAGCCAAGGTGAAAAGTGTAGGAAAGGGGATGTGTCTAGGCAAGGAAAATAACAGTTAAGAGAAAAGGTCAGAGACATAAAAACGGGAGAGGGAAATGTGAATGACGGGACGGAAAAAATGGTAGGAGAAACAAAAAGGGGATCAGAGTGCACAAACAAAAATGAAGTTAGTAAAGGAAGGAATAAAAGTGGAAGGAACGAGGATTGTTAAGACAAAAAAATATGGAGGTCAGAAAGGAATTTGAAAAGTGAAGGAAAGAAAAATGTAATGGGGAAGAATATAGGATAAAAAAGAAAGAGTGTACTGAATTGTGTGATCAAAAGAAAGAGAATAAAATGATTAAGAAAAAGGCAGAGAAGTGTAAGACGTAGGAAGAAGTATAGAAGGTTGTAAATAGAGAAAAAGAGATGAAGGAGTAAAACAAGAAATTGAAAAGGTAGAATGGAAATAATATTTTTTAGATTTGCTCGGACAAGTAAAGAGAAAAGTCTCAAAGGGAGAAAAATATCGTAAAGAAAGAGATGAGGAAGAGGACATAACAAGGGAAGAAATATTCAAAGTTTTAAGAATAATTAAGGATGGAAAGACACCTGGTATAGATGAGGTCTTAAATATGGTATGGAAATATTGAGGGACGGCATTAGAGGAATGGGCAAATGAGTATAAAGTCTATGTAAATGTTTTGTCGGAGAGATTCAAGTTAGAAGTTGAGGAGAAAAATATAGAGCCACCGAATCAGACAGGGTATAGAAAAGGAATAGGAGCAATGAACAAAACATATGTTCTGAAATATATATTAATAAGACGATTAAAAGGGAAAACGCGTCAATGATAGCAATGTTTCTGGACCTAAAGGCGGCGTTTGACTCTTTGGACCGAGGTCAAAAAGAAAAATGTATGGTGAAAAAGGTCATAAGTGAGAGAGAGAGAGAGAGATATATTCTGGTTGGTGAGAGGATTGAGGCAAGGATGTTCTTTAAGCCCACTTTTATTTAATATATTAATATCAGGCTTGGGAGAAGAAATGAGGGGAGAAGTTTGGAGAGTAGTCATGACAGAAAAGGGAAAGATATATGCACTAGCATACGCAGACGACATAGTATTGATGGCAGAGGATGTAGAAGGGATGGTGGGCTTAATTACAGGATAAAGGAAATACTTAGATTGGGAAAAGCTGAATTTAAATGCAGAAAAGACAAAGATAAAGAGGTTTAGAAAAGAAGGGGGAAGCAAAAAGGAATGACCAAGTAGAAGGAAGGAAATAAAGTTAGAAAAAGCAAGAGAGTTTAAATATTTGAGAAATATCTTGCAAACGAATGGACATCATAGAGATCATATAAGAAAAAGGATAAAAAAAAGCAGCAGGGACAATAAAACATATATGGGGAATAGAAAAAATGAGGTGGAAACAAAATTTTAGAAGAAAAATGTGGTTATTTGACATGCTTTGTAACATCTCTTTATCGATACCAATAACTTCTAAAACAGCTTCGTATTGAGAAAAAAATGTACGCGCTACATTCCAAGTATTAGATGTACCCCAACCTTGTTTTACGACATCAACAGTCATTCCAATTTTTTTCTTTAATGCTTGCCGTATATTTTTTTCTGTTATTTTTAGTTCTTTGTTTGAAACTGATACTGTTCATGATCCGAAATCTGAGTTTATAGGCAATTCCATGTTTATAAATTCCAAAATATAATTTTGAACATTATTCACTGATTTCGAGAATGTGTTGTAATTTTGCCGTATGATCTCAGTAGTTTCTTCAGGAAAATCGAAATTTATTGGGCGGCAATACAACGTGGAAGATGGTTTCCAATCAAACCACAAAACTTTATCATCCGCAGTTGTAATATCCAGAGGAACAAAAGTTGTAATAAACACCAATGAATCCCCAAATTTTGTTCTGTCATTAGTTTTATTTTAACTATCACTTAATTCCGGAATGTAATTTGAATCCGAAGGGTCATTTGAATCCAAACGTTCATTTTTGAAACGTTGATTTATCGTTTGCTGTCCTGCACTTCCATCCATTCTGTACTTGCCATGAAAAGTTATGTTTTTATTACACTCTTGTAGTTCTGTTATATCTGACGTCATTAGAATTCGTTTAAAGGAATGTTTAAGAAGAGATATGACATCTACTGCTGCTCCAGTATTACATTTGTCTACATGTGCAGGGTAACATTTATCCTTAGCTTCAGCAATTGCTTTATTATGTGAGTATAACTAATCGTCAAACATAAATAGCTAAAGCTCTACTTATCTTTTCAGTATCACATAGAATTTCATTTTGTAAGTCAGCATTGGTTATTGTTGTTCGATCTTTGATTCCTAGTGCCAGAACCAGTTTTTCTGTTCTATATAAATTAGCAATTTCCGAAGCTCGTCTAAGTTTTGTTTTTCGAGATGCTTCTTTAAAATATTCACATGGCTACCCAATTATAGTAGGTTTACAATTTATTTCTGAATTAGATAGGTTTGAATTATGTACTGGTATCAATTGAAGAAGCATCGCCTAACGTGCAGCACTACTAAATTTTTTTTAAATGAAAAAGAAATTTTTTGTTTCAAGTGTTCTAATTTTTTTAATGTATTCGGAAAATGAATACGTAGATTTTATATAATTTAAAATTACATCAATGTTAGATTCTGGACTCTTATCTTTTTCCCAAATCAGTTCCCGTCATTTTGAATAATTTATTCGTAACATTTTATGAATTAGAATATTTCAAACTTAAATCTTAGAATTTCAATTATACAAGAAAACGCATAAATACCTGGATGTATTTTTTGTTTGTTTCGAGGAACGCAGAAAAAAACACCAATGAGTTATACGAGTGATTTCTTGTTAGTTATAATCTATATTAAATATGATAATGAATTATTCATATTATTTTTAAGTAAATCATAAGTCAATTATTCAAAAGGAACACATATTAGTATTATTTTTTCCATTCACACTCACAAGTCAAATCTCTGAAAATATATATTGAAATTGATTATAAACTCTCCAAAAAATTTTCCTCTTATTATTGAATAAAAGAAAATACAAATTTCATATTATTTTAGAAGAAAAAAATCGTATTTATATTATATATTTCAAAATGTATTTTAAACTTTTTAAATTTATAAGATATACGACAAAATGTTACTTTTATACATTTTATAGCATCATACATAGAAGAACAAATTGTATAAAACATGTGATTTAAAAAAAGCTATTATTTCTAATATTTGAATATATCTTAGATTATAAATTTTCGTATAAACCATAATATTACACGTATCACATAGATCGTATTATGATGTTGTGGATTTGTGCTCTATAAACTTAGGCTTTGTGGATCTGAGTTATTGGGGGTCTAAGTGTGGTGAATTATGGTATTGTATATCTACATTTGTGGATCTAGATATCCTTGGTTAAAATTGTGTGGGTACAGATTTCATGGATATATATTTCGTGAGTCTATGTTTTGTACATCTACATTTTTTGGACTTAGGCATACTAACATTAGGTTTTGTGGGTATAATGATGAAAGTCTAAGTTTCGTTGGCCAAGGTCATATGGACATTGGCATCCTAGGTCTAGGTTTGCTTGTTCTAGATAATGTGGCTCTAGATATTACGAGTCTAGGTTTTTTGAGTCTAGATTTGTGGATCTAAGTATTCAGTAACTATGAACAATGATATGATGTTTCATGTCATATAAATCATGTATCGTATGTTTTTTTTAAAAGCCAAGGAAAGCGAATAAGAAAAAATAAGAATGTAGCAGTGACCCATGTTAGAAGGCTCTCTTCCTAATAATCTTTACTTTGGTTTTTTTAAATCCGATAAAATTTGAGTCAAGGACGGTCATTTGTCTATTTTTTCACACTGTGCGATGCATGAGCCACGCTGTTTTTTCAAGAACCCTTGTTCAACATTCGATCAACGGAACATTAATTAACATGCATTAAAATCATTACAAAATTTTATAAACAAATTCTTACTAATATTTTTTTCTCATAGAATAAATTGTTTGTTTCACGCTACTCACTAAGATGTTTCGTAAGAGTGACAATTTATAACGGATAATTTGAATAATTTAATATTTACTGTTTGTGTAAGCATTTTGATAAGCAAAATTTCAATAAATGAGTTCTTACCACACGAGTCGCTCATACAATTTTATTTTATGAGTGCATAGCAGGGGTGGCGGGTTCCAAGGGGCGCAACGTCTGGCGAAGCTTTCGGACGGAGCCCCCCCCCCCAAGGGTCACAGGCCAACTCTAAAGAGGACAAATACATGAATATTAAAGGAATGATCTAAACAGATAAGGAATTGCTTTTTTTCGTTTTTTATTTCATTAAATTCTCAAAAATTATATGAAATTACGAAAATTGTTAGTTTTCTTTGCATGTAAAAACCTTTTTTTTACTTTGGCTTGGCACTTTGACGAATACGCAGTGACAGTTCTTTCAAAGAGACGTGAAGTTTGCGTTGCAACGTAAGTGATGCTACTATAGCGCTCGAAAAGTTTGTGATGCTGTAGTGGCAATACTTGAGAAGTTTCTACGATAAGCCCTAGCCGACCGAAGGAACCAAATGGAGCCTCTACAAAGTACCCGTAAAGACAAAACAGCAAAATCAACTTTGAAATTGTTGAAATTTGGATTCTACGTTAAAATTCCCTATAGAAGGTCACGGAATAATCACAATAATTTTTTTAGCAACGGTAAAAAGTTTTAAAAATTATAAGATATATAAGGCCTGTTCACTGCTACACGTCAAACGCATCGCCTGTAAATGGGAGTCAACAGGCTGTATACGTCTTATATTTTTAATAACTTTCTACCGTTGCAAAAAAGAAACTATTGCGATTATTCCGTTACCTACTGCAGGGAATTTTAGCAGGGGGTTAGGTCGTAACTCGCGAAAGTATAAATACTGTAGGGTTTGTTATAACAGGTTTAGAAGATCTAGGGTCTGTAAAGTACTTTCGTACACGCTCACCTGTATACAGCCATTTTCCTCTCGTTTCGCAGGTTACGAAAGCCGCCATTTTAGATGTTCGTATTGTGAAAAGGTCATTTGGGAAAAGGCGGTGTCGTCTTGAGTTCGTATTTTCATGTTGACGTTAAAAGGCTTGAAATAATGATTACTGGCGTGCGCTAATGAAAACCATGGGTAATCTGGCACTTATAGTACGCTAAACAAGCGTGAAATAAGCCACTTTATACGCACATGTTAAATAAAGTATTATTA
>NC_046666.1:118422581-118430773 GCF_010883055.1 Belonocnema kinseyi | reverse complement strand
TATAAAGGCATACTTCGAGCTTCATGAAACATATATAATAGAAATAGTTGATAACAATTTATGTAAACAAACGTCCGAAATGTCTGTTTCAACATAGAAAAAAATTATTATTTCTTCAATTTGATTAAAATTATATTTCTCGTTTAAGGATGCGAGGTCGGTGTTAGACAATTTGATGACATTCTGCTATTTTCGCGCGTAGCTTTGCGAAAAGCCTAGGTATTAGCCTCTCGGGGCTCCTCTGATAGCCAGCCGAAAGGTACGTCCAAGGATCTGATGATCTCGTCACCATGAATGAGGACTTTATGGACTGATGGTGGTATTGGATAAACCAGCTATATAAGGTCACGCAAAGCTCTGCAAGAAAGTATCAACCCTGACGATCCATTTTTCATCTAACCCAGAGTGTTTCGCTACACCCGGTAACAAGCGTTGAATTCAGAAAAATTAAGAATTTGTATTCCTATGAATACGCGATTTTTCCTCCGTCTAAAAATCCCCAACAATAACAGAAAAAGTGCAAATCCTATTCCTCTCAATCGACTTAGTAAAATTTAACGAAATCATTTATTTAACCTATTTTTCATTATTAAATCTTTTTATAACGTATAAATTCGAAAAATATCCAAATTTATATTTATTCATATTTTAATAATTTATTTAAACGTCTTAAAAATGCAGCAAAGAAATCTATACAAATGTGTGAATTTAAATAATTTTAACTCTAGAGAGGCAGAATTAAATTGGTGAGAATTAAAATTTCAGCATTTACATTCCGCATGAAGGAATTACAACAATTTTTTACACATATTTTGTAAACTTATTAGAAGGAATTAAATTAAATCAAAATGTGACCACTTCTGTGGAATAAAAAATATCTCTGTAAGGTGCGTTACCGGTACGATTAGTAGGAATCAAATATATTGAAAACACGTTCTCTTTGGGAGAATAGAAAACTGTGTCGCGGTCGCTATGGAAATAGAAGTGAATAAGTTTAGAAGGTATCTTATTCTTATTCTGGAACTTTAGACAGATGGAAAAATCGCGCATTAGAAATAATAGAATAATCTTCACTTTTGCGCTGAAATATAAAAATATTAATTTTTCTCTATTCTTCGCTTATTACCGGGCACCTTGAGCTTGGGCGAAGAAAGGGCGGGCAAGATTACAGTGCTGGTTGTTCCTGAACCTTGTTTCACAACATCAACTAAAATTGATAATTTAGATTCCACTGCACCTTAAATGTTTTATTCTTCCATTTTTTCAATTCTTTTTTTCTTTGGTCTAGCTACACCTTTCTTAAAATCGATATTATAAGCTATATGAAGTAGAAACTCCGTAAAGCGTAATCAACAGTGTAACGGCGAAAGACCAAATTTGTAATAATTTTTGTTGTATTTGAGCTGTTTGACATGAGTCAAATTATTAATTTATTTCGTGCCAACACGGCAGATGTTGCAACAATTTTGTTCTTTTTGTTGACATAAAACATTGCAAACTTTTCCATCTAAAATTTTGCATTTAAAATGAAAGCGGAATTCAAACATCACATCGCTGACTGGGATTTTATATAATTTAACTTTCTCACGTAAGTTCGTGAAGTAATTGTATTCCTGCAAAGTGAGCAAGCAGCTCTCTCTTACAAATTCTAACTTTATTATCCGACAGAAATGCACTGAATTAGGTGTCTCGTTACCCCAAATAATATTATCGTCAGATTTTAACTGAAGTGAAACAAACGATAACAAAAATATGGAAGAATCACCCACATTCTCATTATTTGTCTTGCATTGAAACTCATAATTTTCTTCATCATTTAATTCGTCCTCATCAGCATCAGAATCAGGCAAGTCATCATTACTGCTTTCCATATCTTTGGACCTATTTTCATTAGCTTGAAACTTAGCACCAATCTCCATTTGGCAGGACCACTTTTGCCGGTAAGTTTGTTGTCCACTAGCGCCATTGATTGCCCATTTACCAACTAGAACTATAGTTTTTTTTTTAGAAAGTTCTTCCAGCTCAACTTCATTGAATTTTAAAAGGATTTTTTTTTACTGTGTGCTCCGATAATGATATAAAGTGTATCTCTTCTCCTGATTCGGATACGTTATTGTGGTTAGATTCTGGATGAAAATCATTTTTAGCTTCAAAAACCCTTTTATAGGAAGGAAACGATTTCTGACCACTAAACATTTTAGCATGTATTTTTTATTCGGGATATTTTCTTTCTGTCAAATCTAAGTCCACGTAAATTGCTAACATTTTACGGATATTAGTGTCCTCATTTGAATCCGTCACTTCAGATTCTGTAGCATTTTCGGATAGATTGTTTTTCATTCTCAATGCTCTTTCCAACTTCTGTTTCGAATGATTGACTGCAAGTTCATTGATACATCTCTTCTTTGCCTTCTCTAACCTCTTTTCACTATTATTTTGTACACCAATCTCAAGATTATCACTAAAGTCCACCGTGAAATCACTTTCCAAGAATATTACGTACTTGCTGCTGAATTGACTTTTATTTTGTGTCACACTTCGCCACTGTTGAAAATATTGTCGATAGAATCTATCAAAGAGCTTTATTTTTATTTGCAATAACTATTCTTCAGAGAATTGTTTTGAACTTTTTATGTCATCCATTACCGCATCGATCTTATTACCACTCTGATTCGAGTCATTATTCCAAATTATTTTACATAAAGTTGAATTACTAATTATGAAATTCATTCTTGCATCCACAAGTTTTAACAAAGGAAATAGGAACCAGAAAAATATATATATTCCGTTAGAATAAATGACCAGTCGACATATGGAGTTCGAAAAGGGATAACAAAACAATTTTTTTCACAGTTTTGCGGCAAAAACCATAGACGGTAGTTTTGTAAACAAATCTATTATTGAAAAATGATCAAACTGTGAATTTGTTTATTAATATCTTTTGAGCAATCAATAATATTTCCTAATTAGAAAAATTTAACAAGAACGAATAATTGGATAATTCCTGCAAAAGTGGTCGAAATGTACATTTGTTTATGAAAATTGTTTAAATAATTAACTTTTCTCATCCGTTGGCAAAGTATCATAGCGAAGAATCATTGTTTTATTCGTCAAAGTTTAATTCGCAAGGAAAACGGAGCCTATTTTGGAAAAGTGGTCCAAATGTGCATTGAATTATAAAAAATTGTTAAAAAAATTAGTATTTTTTATCAATTCGAACAAAATTACAGCTAGGAGTCACTATCGATACACTTATAAGTAGGTTTCGCAAAAAATGGCCCTATTCATGAAATAGTATTAATATAATATAATAATAAGCTTTATTGTCGCAATAAGATCTGGGCAAACGTCCAATTACAAGGGGTAAGTAAAATACATCGAATTTGCTTCTTTTTTTACATCAGAATAATTCTCCCATAACAAAGTATCCATTTTATGTAGGTTACACATTTGACAAAAACTTCCCGTATCAAATTCATATTTCAAATCACCTCAGTAAATTCTCGTTTACATATTACCGCTTAACCTAATATGACAGAGCAAGCTCAATTTACTGCTATTAATATCATTGTATAAATAATTGTTTGACGAGACTGTGCTTTTAAAAATAAACGAATACTTTGACTTACTAACAGCGATCAAATCTTCATTTCTAATTTTTTCTTGTAATTTTAGCATTAACTTTTATAACTTTATATAACAACCTTTTGTCAGTCTTTTATCCAGCATCACCAATACCTTAATACACCATTTGATTGCTCTTTTCATGCACTCATACTCTAACTTATATCTATTCATTTCTAATCTTATCATATAATCAGGAGTGCATCGAGGGAGATTCAGTAGCGACTTAAAGTGTTTCATATGAACTGTTTTAATAACATCAAAATATCTTAGTGACCAAAGTTCGGCTGTATATAGTAAAGTCGTCGAGGTTACAGAATTAAAAATATGATCAGTTGCTACTATGGATTTTGGCTTTGCCTTATAAATTGTATGCCATGACACATCAGTGGCTAAGTTAGCCTTAGAAATGCGATCTTCTGTGTTTTCACTATACACACAAGTACTTTGGAAAATTTGCCCTAGATAGCAATATCACTTGGCTTGTTCAACCTCTTTCCCGTCCAAAGAGAATTGATCAAATTTTTTATTTTTTGAACTTTTATGGAAAGCCCCCATTTTTTCTTTGTCATATTTACTTGTATTTCATTTAAATGAAAATAATTAATTAAAATATTCAATTTCAACTGAACATTTTTTTAGAATTCTGCCAAAATTACAATATCGTCCGTGAATGCTAAAATCAAAATTTCCAAGAGACCTCCCAACTTCACACTGGATCCGCCAAATTTCCTTTAAAAAAGCTCAATGTCGCTTATAAAAAGTAAAAACGAAATTGGACTCAGTGCTTCCCTCTGTGGTGTTCCTACATTAACTTTAATGGCTTTAGATTTATCCCCATTTACGTCATAATGCATGATGAGGCTGTCGTAGAGGTTTATAATTGTTCTAAGCAACTTGCTATTTAGGCTCAATTTTCGGCGCTTCTCCCAAAGCAACTTATGATTAACTGAAGAAAAGGCCTGTTTAAAATCCACGAAGAATGTGACAAGAGTTCTACCTTTATTCCTTATTACCGAGGGAATCGCTATATTTAGAATTAATATATTATCAGTACAACTACGCCATTTGATAAAAACGACTGACCATCCGGTATTACCCCCCGGCTTTCGACATATTTCTGTAGCCTTACTACCAAGATGTGGCTAAAAATTTCAGTGATATCCTTAAAAATCGAGATTGGTCTGTAATAGGGTTGTTTTGCGGTTTTAGATCAAATAATTTTCTAATGCATAATTTTAATCCGAACCGAAGGTGCGTCATATTTCCTTTTTTTGTTGAGTTGTTCCACAGAAAAAAATGATTGAAAATTGAAGGCGGTAAAACACTTATTCAAATTGGTGTCACGTGGGTGTCACATGACTCAGAGGTTCTCATATTTATCTATCAATAAGACGACGCGAAACTCATGATAGAGGTTAGGTCAGGGTCTGCTGTCAATTCTGACTAATTTGATTTGATATCTTTATTTGTTTAGGTTTATGTGTCAAAAAAAAAGTTATCCTGGTAATATATATATTTACGGTAGATTTCCGCTATTGGCTTTTACGAAAGCCTCTTTTGACATTTTTTAAAACAATATTTTGCGAATTCTTCTTTCGATATGCACATAACCAAATGAAAACATCGGCACAGAAAAAGATTTTTGAGAATCACTGACACATGAGCTGTGATTGGTGGAAAATCCAACCAACGACGTCCCATCGATATGTTTTGCCAACAGCCACTTGCAGCGCTGTAAGCCACTCTCAGTAGGGCCCTCGAGGCGATATGATGGTAACTTAGCTCGAACAAGAACTATTTGTATTGAAAGTAAATTGCTAATTGAAAAATTTCTACACTTATAACTTTGGAAAACATGGTTATTTTAATCAATACCACGAATAAAAGTCGATGAGTAATTTATATTACGGTTTCATATATTTTTCACCAATTCTAATATTATTTCATATAATTTACATTTTATATATAGTCTATATATAGTTCTTTAATATTACTTTTTGTGTGGTCTGCAATTTTTATGGATTTTTGAGAATATTCGCATAATCAAGTTCTCTTATGTATTTTCCAACATCTTAATCATTATATATTCTAGCGTTATTATGAAAATATAATCATGATTTCAAGTGATCAGAAAATTGTTCTTTCGGCTTTTAAATGTTAAGACGGCAGCTCTAAGCCAGTTTACGTTTCAGAACTTTTAAATATATTTGAAAATGATTCCCATTTTTTCGTAAAAATTTTGTGAAACTGTACTAAAAAAAATGGCCTCAGAACCTTCCAGATTTTAAAAAAATTGTATAAATCTTTTAAAATTTTTAAAATATTTTTGGGACTACTGAGAAATCACGAATAATAAAATTCCCGACACTGTAAACTTCCCGAAATTATAAAATGCTGAAATCTGAAAATCCTGATTTTTAAAATTCTAGAATAATGAAATTCTGGACAGTTTGCAATATTACCGAATTTAAAAATTCCCGAATAATAAAATTCCAGACCGAACGCTGTCCAATTATAAAATATACAAAATGGAAAATTCCCGAATTGCAGGAATTGAGAAAAAAGTTTTGTGATCAATATTATTTATTCATTAAAAATACAATAATCAAATTTTTTATGAAAAACACAATCCCTGAGTGACAGAACGAAATCGGATACAATAAGAGTCAATTTATTCAGGAACGAGCTATTTTGAAAAAAATGACCTTCAACGAACCTTTAATATATATATTTTAATGTTTAAAGAAATCAGGGGGTATTTTCTTACAAAAAAATAATTTGTGGGGGTGACAAATTATCAAAAAATTAATAAAATTTGAATAAGAACCTTCTTAAATAGTCTATTAAAATAAACATTTGTTTTGTTCTTTCGAACACTCTTAATTTTTAATAGCCCTAATTCCCAATTTATCTGAAGTTATACGATTTTAATCGTTTTAAAATAATGATTCAAGCATTAAAAGACGTTTATTTCTAAGCCTGCAATTTTAAGCGACTTTAATTTGTAACTAACAAATTTGAAATGCTTCAATCTAAAATTATCGAACGCTTTTAAATAAAAAAATTTGACTTATTTAAATAGCTTTAAATTTGAAATTATTCAAAAAAACTAAAGACTAAAAAGTTTAAAATGTGTTAACTATTAAGGCTTTTAATATTTTTCAAATTGCTTTCTGGAGACTAAATAGCACTTATTATTTTATTCAGAAATCACAACCAAAATTGTTACAAACAACTTTCCAAAAGAGTTATCAAAACCGTAAGAAAGTTTAGAGGTTCTAATAGTTCAATATATATGATAAAACGTCTATAAATTTGAAATGAGTCTACTTTTTCATGTTTGACCTACAATTATTCAATTTTAGAAGTTATAAATTACAATCGTAAAAAATAAATAAAATGTTTTAGTTAATTTTTATTTTAAAAAATGTTCATATAATTCAATCAAAATGCAGCTGAAAATATTGAATTCAAAATGCGTTGCATTCCAGGTCTATTTCAAAAAGACAACTTAAAGCAGAGGATCAACTTTCAAAAGAAGCGACTGAGTAAGAAAGTGACTCGCTGGCTTGCAAATGAGCATGGAAAACAGTGTATTTTCACATTTTTAAATTTTAAATTTAAACTTCTTCGCGTTCTAACTATTTCGAATCTGAGAATGTTATTTTTGACCAAACCTATAGCTTATAACAAAAATTCTGAAGATTCAAACAATAAGCTTAGTGTATTCTGAAAATGAAGCAAATTTTAAAATTAAAATTCAAGTTCTTAAACTAAAGGCCTAAAAATTTGAAAATTTTACAAGTAGTATTGTGTAAATTGTATTGCTATCCTAAAAGAGTATAAACAGTTTTTAATTTAGTTTTTAAATTTTCCGAAGTTTACCTTTTTTACATGTCTAGATGTCAAAAAAGCCTCCCAATTTTTTCGAATTTTAATAACTTATTTTCTGAGTGAAAATCACCCCCGTTTACTAATAATGACCGTTTACAATAATTACACCAAAATTGTATAGACAAATTAAAATAAAAAACACCTGTCTCAAAAGGAAAAAAATTTCTCCCTAAATTTGCTTCGAACGTAATATTTTCCAAACAAACTTTACAGAATTCAAATCAGCAATGATTTATCTCAAAGTTTCTTTTTAATTTTTGTAATTAATATTTTTATTGTTTGGAAGAACTTTTATAATTTAAAAAATACTGTGTACATTTTCAACCAAAATATCTTATCCAGAAATATATTTTGTTTTTTTTTTTAATTAAAAATTTAATTTTTCGAGACTTTTTTTTATAACTCAAGTTTCAGACCTGAAAAAACCAAGTGATACATGTCAAACTTTTCTAACCTGAACAAATCTTTCTACTGCTTTATCGTCATATTTTACGAAGAATGAGGAAATAAGAATTTGACTTCGCAATACGGTGAGAACAGAACCTCGATAAGGCAGACAATGTGATGTCCTATATATATATATATATACGAGGGTGGATTGATAAGTTTCCGGCCTGACCAAGAGATGGCGCCACTAGGCCTACCTTGAGGTGGCGTTCTATAGTACCATC
>NC_046666.1:118418560-118422481 GCF_010883055.1 Belonocnema kinseyi | reverse complement strand
TATATAGTTCCCCCACTCTGACACCGCGTACCCTATCTAAGTGTATAATATCTTTGGGACAAGTAAAAAATATAATCGTCAAAACTAGCATTCTGATTGATGGAGAAAATTGCCAGCTGTAAAACGATTACGACAAATTAGATTTAGCCAGGCATTTAGAGAATAAACTAATATATTCGATAAATGTTCCTCACGATGTAAATAACGAACACCAACATGTACAAAAAAATAAAGGACACTTAATGCAATTGTCCAAATAAATGTGGACGAATTGAGAAGAACCGTACTAAGTATGGATGACACTGAAAATATATTAGATTAAATATCAACGCACAGGCGAGTTGAAACTTGGAAAGATACCAATATCGAGACAAGAAGTCCTGGAATTTGGGAAAAAGTAGCTTTATCTCAGTGAAAAAATCGCCCTGAGTTTGCATTTAACAAAGATGATATGAAATCTTTCTACCAGTAAAATGACGTTTCTCGTGTTTCGGTGAAAAATGTTTTATTTTCGTAAGAGCACCGAATGTGAAAAAAATTACTGTTGATCAAACCTACATTTGAAAAGTTAACTTTCATCTGTTCCGAAAGTCGCAGAACTGCCCGGAAAATGTCTTAATGGCCTTAATGAGCTATGCTAAAGTCTCTTGAGGGAATAGTGCACAGGAAAAAAGGTTGAAGGGTGTGCATTGCCTGGCAATAAACTAACAGTGATTCCAAAATTGGATATGGGACATTATAGTATCAATTTTTTCATTGATTCAATAACACAAATAAGATTATCTCAAAAATGATTGAAGAAAAAATAACTTTTTTCTGCGACCAACCTCAGATTGTCACGCATTGTTTTAAAATTGTTATTAAAAATTACGCAAATTATTATTTAATGTCCCATATCCAATTTTGGAATCACTGTTAGAAAGATTTCGAATCATCGTTGCCAAATGCGAACACAGTGCGATTTTTTCTCACTGAGATAGATCTACTTTTTCCCAAGTGTCAGGTATTTTTGTTCCAATATTAGTCATGAATGGTTCCAATATTTAGGTTCCAATATTTAACTTGTCTAAAAATGGGGGTGTTACGAGCAGTCTAATCTCAACCCCACTCTCCTCTTTTTGGGCTGTACAGGACTCAAGCATACGTGGGCCATAGTGTAGCGTCCAGACCCGAAGCACATTTAGTTCTACTCCAGCCCTAAATCAATAAAGATGTGCTAAATTGCTGTCCGCAATTAAGTTATACATGCAAGATAAACTTTGGTTATTTACCACTTAACACTCTCAAAAAACATTTAATTATTATTTTGAATATTTCTGGTTAAATAGACATTTTAAAAACACCCTGAAAACACCCTAACGTACGCGCATGATTCAAGAAACGTCTGCAGTGAGACTTCGATGCTGTTTTGAAGTCGAAAATCGAACGAACCTTTCTTTCTATGTCCAGACAATAGAAAAAGAGGTCCGTTCGATTTTCGACTGTCGACACGGTATCGGAGACCCACTTCTGTTCCTAAAATAGCTTGAGAGACAGCTACCCTTCTAGAAATAATCGATTATACATGAATTACGACGATTGAGAGTGATCAAAAGTTGAATCAGTTTAAATTTTTGCTGTTTGTGTAATTGTTCCCAATCATATTGAATTGAGTAAATGCACTTGCCTTTAATGCAAAAGAATGTTTCTACAGGCGATATAACGAATGAAAATACGATGGTATCTAGGTTAAAACATGTAAAAATCACGCTGTTTCACGATGTGACAGAGAAATAGTATGATTATCAAGTAGTCAGTAATAGTTTTATTTAGCGGGTATATTATTCTAAAACGTTCATTTACTTATTTTTATATTCGTATTGTTGAAATTTGTTTGAAAGAGTAAACAAACGCTTGTAAATAATTATAGCAATATAAGAATTATGTATTGACAACTTAACCTCTATCTCAGAATAATAGACACTCAATTGAAGATTATCGGAACCATTGTGAACGATTGCACCACAGGCTTTATTAGAATTTTAGAACTTTTAGAATTCAGAATATCGTCACAATATACAATGAGGTCTTTACACTACTCGGAGACCCATTACCATGTACCCAACTGACAGAGCACGAAATTATACTTAATTCAGAAAAGGTGGTGAATCTGAGATTACGCAAGTTACCTGAAGCTCACAGACTATTCACCTTAGAGCACACGCAGGAGCTTCTGGATGAAGTAATCATAAGACATTCTCAATCTTCGTTCAACTCTTCACTTTGGGTGGTACCCAAAAAAGGTAACAAATTACGAATGGTCATCGACTACAGGCATATTAACAAGGATACCGACCAAGATGCATATCCATTATCGGCTATCGACGATATCCTCGACCAATTGGGACAAGCGAAGTTTTTTTTCGCCTTTGACATGAGTGTAGGTTTATATCAAATCCCAATGCACGAAGCATCCAAAAAATACACTGCATTTTTAACATCCCAAGGCCACTATGAATACAATCCTATGCATTTCGGCATTAAAAATGCAGCAGCCACATTTCAACGAATGATGGACAACGCCTTTAGAGGTCTAATTGGCAGAGAATTCTTTGGGTTTGAAAGGATAAAGGCATTAGGACTAAAATTAGAACCAACTAAATGTGAGTATTTACGATAAGAACTCGAGTATTTAGGCCATGTACTCACCAAGGATGGAGTAAATCCTAATCCAGCGAAAACTGAATCTGTCAAAAACTTTAAAATCTCTACCATAGTAAAGGAAATTCAGTCTTTTTTGGGCTTGGCATGATACTATAGAAAATTCATGAAAAACATCTCTAGTATAGCAAGACCTCCGACTAAGGTAACCCAAAAAGAAACCACATTTAACTGGACACCCAAATGTTCTGAAATTTTTAAACAGCTAAAGAACGCATTATACTTAACACCAGTACTACGATGTGGCGTAACGAATTCATATTTTAGCGCACAGGAAATTTTATGTATATGTAGAGAGAGAAGAAAAAGGAGGGAGAGAGTCTTGTACATTGATCGCCGAGACTGGAAATTCCTGGTATAATAACTTCCTCTTAGATTGGAAATCAAAGAGGGTGGGTATCGCTGAACTGGAAGTAGTTTACCACAGAAATGATCAAGAAACTGGTGCAGACTTGAAGACAGGGGGGAGGGGCGCACTGATTCGTCAATCTCGAACTTGCGGCGGACTGCAGAATAAAAGATGGAGTTGAGCGGCGACTTGCAGCGATGACCTCGAACTTGAATCAGAGTAAAGACGGCGGCGGATTCCAGAATGCAACATGCAGCGGAATTCAGGATTTGCGGCGAACAGCGAGTGTGACCTCGGACTGAGAAACTGCGGCGGACTGCACTCGATGTGTAAAAGTTCACCCTTTTATATGAAGGTGGGTGAACTTAGGTACCACCCTCTAACACATGTCCTTCCAGAAAACCCGAGGCTCCCTAGGGAGGTTTGAAGCATCTTCTAATGTCCATGTGGGATCAATATTTTGTCGTTAGACCACAATTGTTGAACTCAGGGATAAAGGGGATGTGTGTCTGTTAGACGAGTGGAATATGTGATGATAAATGGTACAGGAATTCAATCTCCCTCACTTCTCAACTTTCTTCTCTCCACTTTCTTAATTGTATTATTGATTTTCATAAAATTCTTATTAAAGGCCACGCAATACGTGAAATCTCCCCCTAAATTTGCTCGAATCATATGGTGAAGCCAATATGTTCGAGCATTTTTTTTGTTTTGTTTTTGTTTGATTGACAAATAGATTCTTTGATTTTGATACATTGATTCATGGATTCTTTGAGATTGATTGATACATGAATTCCTTGACTTTGATTGATATATAGATTCTTTGTTTTTAATTCATACATAGATTTCGGAACCAGGAGAAAAGGTTACAA
>NC_046666.1:118398350-118418460 GCF_010883055.1 Belonocnema kinseyi | reverse complement strand
AATATTGATATTCATGAATTACGGAGATCACTGAAGTACGTGGATTTCGGAAACAGAAAAAGGTTACAATATATATATTTTTATGATATTGATATACATGAATTACGGAGATTATTGAAGTACATGGATTTCTATGATATTGAAAGAGCTGTATGTGGATATACTGAAATTTATCTTATAAAGTCACAAAGGGTGACATCTCCCCCTGTTTAACTCGAAATGGGATGAAACTGCATATTAGAGTATGAGCTAAATATATTTTGATAAAATATATCAAGAAGTATTGATTTTGCGATCGAAGTATGTAATTGTTTCTGTATATATTTTCATGAAAAATAATAGATAAATACGAATATAAAATTACCTACAACTCAGTAAACATTCAGAACATAATATGTTTGGATTACTTTCCTTCATTTATTTTAAAACATTATGAGTTTCGCTCAGTAAATTTTATAAATCATTACAAAGATTCAGTATAATTTGCAATAGATTTTACACATAAAGATACTTCCTTCAGATGAAGACAAATTAAAATTTTTTAATTTTGAATGATTTAAATTAATATGTATATAAACACTGCATGATGAATATGATTTTATTCAATAAATTAGGATTAACATACAGACAATGCGACAATAACAGTTCTTTATGTTTGCATGTTACTTATGATTTAAGGAAACAATTTATTTTTATACTACTTTTACACTTCGATAATAAGGATTACGACTACATATAGATGTATCCTAAAAGAAAATACGTAAATCACGGAGACGGTTAAAAAATACGTAACTATCACAGACGGAAGGAAGCTACACAAATTCAAATCTAACACCTTTTTAGAAAATGATTAATAATATGAATACATATGTTCAATAAGCATTAAGGGAACATTTACATATATTTATCGCTCGTCAAAAAAATTTCGAACATAGTCCTTAATAATTTAATTTAGGGTAGAATTAAGCTGACAGATTGAATAAGGGCAGATAAATTCTCTCGGCTCGAGCGAAATGAGCTGTCAAAGTTTCCAGAAATATCTTTACAACATTAGTTTTTGGAAATTCAATTACTGTAAGAACTTTCCTTCAATTCAGTAAAAAAATATTTTCATAATTATACTTTTGGTCTTTCCAGGGTTAATTTGTGCTCGCGCAGACAAATATTTCTGTGTCTTTATTCGATAAGGCACCTCAGTTACTTTAAGTATTATGTGAAAGCAACAATTATTTCTAACTTAAAAACATTATTTTCATGAAGAAATAATATGATATGTGTTTATTTTGCTATAGTATTAATTTTTTCTTTCACATTATTATTATTATTATTATTATTATTATTATTAACATGGTACACTTTAATTCATTGTGTCAATTCAATTAACAAGTATTATATAAAACGTGAAATATACCTTCGAAAATGTAGGTGAATAGAAAAAAATTAATATCTTCAGATTTCAGCGCAAAAGTGAAGATTATTCTATTATTTTAAATGCGCTATTTCTCCATCTGTCTAAAATTCCACAATAAGAACAAGATATCTCCTAAACTTATTCACTTCTATTTCCATAGTGACCGCCACACAGTTTCCTATTCTCTCAAAGATAACGTGTTGTTAATATATTTAATTCCTTCTAATTGTACCGGTAACGCACCTTAAAGAGATATTTTTTATTCCTCAGAAGTGGTCATATTTTGATTTTATTTAATTCCTTCTAATAAGTTCACGAAATATGTGTAATAAGTTGTTTTAATTCGTTCATGCGGAATGTAAATTCTGAAATATTAAATCTCCCCAATTCAACTCTGCGTCTCTAGAGTTAAAATTATTTAAATTCACACATATGCATAGATTTCTCTGTTAAGTTTTTTAAGACGTTTAAATAAGTTATTAAAATATAAATAAATATAAATTCTAATATTTTTCGAATTTATAAGTTATAACAAGATTTAATAATAAAAAATAGGTTAAATAAATGCTTTCCTTACATTTTACTAAGTCGATTGAGAGGAATAGGATTTGCACTTTTTCTGTTCTCGTTGGGGGATTTTAGACGGAGGAAAAATCGCGTATTCATAGGAATACAAATTCTTAGTTTTTCTCAATTCAACGCTTGTTACCGGGTAAATATCGAAATTCTGCAATAATTAAAAACTGTTATTGATGTTACTTTTACATTTTTTCCTGAAGATTGTAAGGTTCTTAAAATACTTTTTAAACATCGTAAACTATTAAAATTATCATTTTACGTACTATCAAAATAATCTGAAAGTTCGGCAAGAACAACAATACCTCAAAATACAAAAATCAATGTATACATGATTCCGTCAAAGCTATTCGGTTATTTTATATTAAAGGGCATTAGTGTAAACAAATCGTAATATTTGCCGCCATAACCGGTCAATCATGAGCTAAGAGTTCCTTTTTTCAAATTACATGATCTTTTAAAAAGTGATCTTCACACACTAAATGTCCAGGTTTAATAATAAAATCCCCTTTTCCATGCTTAATTGCTTGTCGCCAACGTTCAAACTCATTTTTTGGAACGGAGAAAAACACTTTTTACTTCGTTTGAATGGGTTGAGTCGTACCCTGCTCGACAGTTCAGATCTATACATCGATGTCTTTAGTCCATATTTAATTCATATCACCATATTTTAATCCAATTTTTAAATAATTATAAATTAAAATTATTTCTTGAAAAAAAGATCCGACTCCATCTTCACTCCATTGGGAATCGAACCACAAAACTTCTGATTTCCGGTCAGGTGCTTTTCCAATTAAGCTATTAGAGGGATCAGAATAACAACTCTTAATTCAAAAACATAACGCTAATTTTTAGCTAGGTGTTAATGGTACAAGTAATTATTGAAATTTTTTTAAATTTATCTGCTATATCATCAGAGATTGTACCTTACCGACAGTAGATCAACCCTCCAAACCATGAAGGCAGAAAATCTACACAATATCGATCAAGTTAAGAATCTTCAATAACAGAAAATGCTCAACGTCTTTATAAGACTAGATGGAAAATAATATTTTTAAATTAAAATTATTTCTTGAAATAAAGATCCTACTCCATCTTCACTCCATTGAGAATCGAACCACAAAACTTTTGATTTCCGGTCAGGTGCTTTTTCAATTAAGCTGTTAGAGGGATCAGAATAAGAACTCTAAACTCAAAAACATAACGCTAATTTTTAGCTAGGTGTTAATGGTACAATTAGTTATTTAAAAATTTCTTTTTTTCAATTTATCTGCTATATCATCAGAGATTGTACTTTACCGACAGTAGATCAACCCTCCAAACCATGAAGGCAGAAAATCTACACAATATCGATCAAGTTAAGAATCTTCAAGAACAGAAAATGCTTAACGTCTTAATAAGACTAGATGGAAAATAATATTTTTAAATGAAAATTATTTCTTGAAAACAATATCCTGCCATCTTCACTCCACTGGGAATCGAACCACACAACTTCTGATTTCCGGTCAGGTGCTTTTCTAATTAAGCTATTAGAGGGATCGGAATAAGAACTCTTTATTCAAAAACATAACGCTAATTTTTAGCTAGGTGTTAATGGTACAAGTAATTATTTAAAAAAAAATTTTTAATTTACCTGCTATATCATCAGAGATTGTACCTTACCGACAGTAGATCAACCCTCCAAACCATGAAGGCAGAAAATCTACACAATGTCGATCAAGTTAAGAATCTTCAATAACAGAAAATGCTTAACGTCTTAATAAGACTAGATGGAAAATAATATTTTTAAATTAAAATTATTTCTTGAAAAAAGATCCTACTCCATCTTCACTCTATTGGGAATCGAACCACAAAACATCTGATTTCCGGTCAGGTTCTTTTCCAATTAAGCTATTAGAGGGATCAGAATAAGAACTCTTAATTCAAGAACATAACGCTAATTTTTAGCTCGGTGTTAATGGTAGAAGTAATTATTAAAAATTTTTTGTTTTTTGTTTTGTGGTTCGATTCTCAATGGAGCGAAGATGGAGTAGGATCTTTTTTTCAAGAAATTATTTTAATTTAAAAATATTATTTTCCATCTAGTCTTATTAAGATGTTAAGCATTTTCGGTTATTGAAGATTCTTAACTTGATCGATATTGTGTAGATTTTCTGCCTTCATGGTTTGGACGGTTGATCTGCTGTCGGTAAGGTACAATCTCTGATGATATAGGAGATAAATTTAAAAAAAAATTTTAATAATTATATGACTAAGTGTACAGTAAACTTGATAGATTTCATACTAATAATCTTTTCACTATCTTAGCCATTCATACAGCATAATTAATACTAAAAAATATAATTTCTTGTGCATTTTTATTATAATGTAATAATACATTAGAATCATTAAAGTAAATAAAAATAGAAAAACTATTATTTATGGTAACATTTTAAAACTTTTAGTTTATTTTCTTTAAACCTTGAAGACGTATTCTTTATATTTTACCATTTTACCCAGTAAGAAGCGTTGAATAGTGAAAAATTAATATTTCAGATTTTAGCGTAAAAGTGAAGATTATTCTATTATTTTGAATGAGCAATTTTTCCATATGTCTAGGATGTCATTATACGAATAAGATATCTCAGAAACTTATTTATTTCTATTTCCATAGCGGCCGCCGCATAGGTTCCTATTCCCCAAAAGAGAACGTGTTCTCAATATATTTAATTCCTTGTAATTGTACCGCCAGATAACCTCACAGAGTTATCTTCTATTCACCAAAAGTGTTCAGTTTTTGAGATTATTTAATTCCTTCAAATAAGTTCACAAAATATGTGTAGTAAATTGTTTTAATTCTCTGATATGGAATATAAATTTTGAGAATTTAATTTCAATCAATTCAAGTCCCCCTCTCTAGAGTTCAAATTATTTAAAATAACAAATTTTAATAGATTTATTTGAAGCATTTTTGGAAATGTTTAATTAAATTATTAAAATATAAATAAATATAAATTTGAATATTTCGTTATATGATCGTGATACGAAGAAACTCTTGTCGTTCACCCAGTTCCTTCATTTCAAATTCGTGTTTCAACTTTGATTTTACTTCATCAAGTTTAATTTGATCTTTACTGGCCACAAGTATGCCATCAACGTACAGCAATCACATTAAGAATCGTTCTTTGCCTCTCCATGTGAACAGACGAGGTACATTGTCATTGTTTGTCAAAATGGTATTCAATGCTACCTCAGTAATATTTTTATTCCAACATTTTGGACTGATTCTTAAATCATATAAGGCTCGTTTGATTTTACAAACTTCAGTTTTTCTTGTTTCTACCGAGTATTGAGTTCCTTCAGAGATTTCCATATAAATATCTTCATTTATCGTACCATTAAGGAAAGCAGTTTTAACGTCTAACTGGTAGACATCTAAACTATGTTTATTGATTATTGCGATTACGGATCTTATTAAAGGTAATCGTGATACCGGGACATAGTTTTCTCTCAAGTCGTAATTATTTTTGTCTTTAAAACCTCTAATCACTAATCTTGCTTTGTATTTTGTGTCACCGTTCTTGTCTAATTTTCTTTTTAGTACCCACCCTGAGTCAATAATATTCGGCTTTCTTTCTTTTTTTGTCATTACAAGTCTATCTATTGTTTTCGAAACTTCGTTTTTGTTCATAGAGTTCAATTCATCGTTAATAGCCTCTTGCCAAATTTCTCGTTCTTTTGTTTGCATTACCTCTTTGTGTGATGCTGGATCATCGACAATGTGTGGTAGAAGTGCACAAAAGTTTTCTTCTTCAGAATTACTTATCTCGTTCATCTCTTCACTGTTTTCTTTATCCAAGAATAAATTCTTAGGAGTTTCTTTCGAAGCATCCTGTATATCCAGAAAGCGTGTATCGTTACTCATATTATCACATCGCTTAGGTACCTCATTGACCACTTTATTGTCGTTATCGCTCAACAACAGTTTTTTTGGTCGACCCCCTTTTCGCCTAGATTCTCCCTCCGTTTTTGAAGTTTCTTTATTCGTTTTATTTTCAAACTCTACAAACCACTTTTCTTTGTCTATCTCTTCTTGTGCATAGGGCCAATCTTTAATGCCCTCTTTATCATATTTGTCTCTATACACTAATTTTTCGTTAAATCGTAAATCTCTGCTCTCCTATTACTTTCATTCTTCTAGTTTAAGGAATTGATATCGCGAAGGAGTATAGCCAACAAGTATTACTTGCCGATCTTCATATTTAAACTTTGGTCCTATTTTTCGTTGAAACTTTATGTATGCGACAAACTCAAATCTTTTGAGCTGATTCATATTGTAACTATGGTGAGGTGCAAATTTTTGGATAGGTGTAATCATATCGTTAGATTTATGAGGGGTTTCTATTATAAGCATATATAGCAGCACCTAAGGCAAAGTCCCACATATTTTCAGGAAGCTTAGAATCGTACATATATGCTCTTACTTTCTTTTGGACCATTTGACTAAATCGTTCAGCAACACCATTATGCTCTGGTGTATCAGGACATGCAAATTGCTGCTCGGCTCCCAGTTTATGTAAAACGTCAACCGCATAACCCCCTGTATACTCAGTACCTTGATCCGATCTAAAGTAGCATACTTTCGCAACTTTACCATGTAAATTTCGTGCACTTCGTACAAAGGCCTCTAAATAGTATCCCGTATCGCTTTTAGCTTTCATTGAATAGGCCATAGCTAATCTCGAGTAATCTTCAATGAAAAATGAAATAAATGTATATCCCTCAGGGTACGAAGGTGAGCCTATGGGGCACATCGTATCAAAATGAATTATTTGTAAGGGTTCGGTGGCTCGTCTACGTGTACCATTTAATGACAAATGGTTAATTTTCGCTATCATACAAACTTCGCAGTCCAAAATACTCATCAAAGATTGCGTCTTGCAATTATTTATTTTCCGAGAATTTATTTTGTAAAGACTATAGATATGCGATCAATGCATGACCTAACCTAACGTGCCAAAGCATAGCTTTACTGTTTCTTATAAATGTATTGAATTTATTGTCAAAAGAAGATTCTTTTTCGGATAATTCTACAATAGGTAATTCGTCAATATCACTAAATTTTCTATCCCAAATTGTTGTATCAAAATTTGAATGCTCTTATACTATTTTCATTTCGTTTTCATTTGTTTAATAAACTTTCTTCTATTTTCTCTTTTGCACCTGAGATCTGATTTTCGTTAATGTCTACTTGATTTTGATCATTGGTAAGAGTTTGACTACCCAATTCATTTAAATTTTCTTTTCCAGCTTCTAATTTTGCATCCTATTTTTATGTGAAAATATGTTTGGAAAATGTGCGGGTAGGATTGATTTTTAGTCGAAAAAAGTGTGGGTAGACTTGTCCGATAAAACGTTGGTGGCACAAAAGCCCAATTTCAAGTTCCACCATTGAAAATAGAAAATAAAATCACCCTGATAAAAAAATGCCTAATTCCTACTCCTTGTAGCAGGATTGGATAAGTGATGGGTACAAAATAAAATTTTTAAAAATAAGTATAAAACGAATGCAGAAATAGGAAAAAGGTTAAGATAGAATAGGAAAAATAAGTCAGTTTACAAAAAACTAGAAGAAAATGGAGTAATAAATACGAAAATTAGAAAAGAACGCCTCGTCAGTAACTAAAATTGGCAGACAAAACCATACCTAACATAGAAACGAAATTGGAATACTATCCCCAAATACTGAGATTATGTTGGGTAATTAGAGACTAGAAAATGATAACAGTAGAAATTTAGAAAATGATGAATTAGAAACGTGGTGAATAGATAGAGGAATTGAAAACAGGAGAAAATAACTCAAAATATTAGAAAGAGACAGGGAACAATTAGAATTGAGTCGGTTAGAACGGGAAGAAACTCTTAGAAAAGAAAGAGATAGGATAGAAAAAGAAAGAGCAAAGAAAGCACGAGTAGGTCGCGGAAAATTGCGAATAGAAATAGAAGTACAGGAGAAAGAAAATGCGATAATTAATAAAAGAACTTTTGAAATAAATTCTTTTATAGAATGCAATAACGAATTTTGTAATGGTGCAGAGGAGTTACTTAATTTTCAAGAAAATAAAAGCGATAAAATTAAAATTAAGGAACTATCGGATGAGATTAAAAATGTAAACTTTAAAATGGATAGAATTTTAAATTCAAGACAAAATTTAGTTTCTCAAAGTAATAAGTCACGAAATGTGCAAAATATGGTTCATTTCGAAGAAACAGAATTAGATTTTAATGAGCAAAGGCACTCGTTAGCAGGTGCAAGAAAAGTATAATAGTAAACAGGTGTAGCAGTCAAGGGGGCAAATACTCATTACCAAGACCGGTAAACAGGCTATCAATTAGACGAAACTCAAGTTTACTATAATATGAAACAGATACGCAAGGACGTATGGATAGAAATAGAGAAACTGTTGAGGAAAGAGAAATGATGAATAAAAATAATACGAATGAAATTCCTGCAACTCTTTTTCCATTCGGAATGATTCAAACCCCTTTCCAGATAATGTCTAATTGACCCATTAAATTTAAAAACAACACGGAAAATAGTTCAACATATTTTTTAAACATTTTAATAAGATTTTAATAAGATTGAAGATTTTAAAGAAACTTATTTAAACGAAACATATACGGAAATGATTAAAAATAAAATAAAATTTTGCAACCAGAAAATAGATCAATATCTTTATGCTTTTGTAACAGAAATTAAACAATTATTCGAAAAATTAATACCACGTCCGAGCCTAGATTGGAAATTAAGAAAGATTTATGAAAATCTAAGAATCGAATATAAAATTTACATTTCAAGAAATGCGTCTTCAAATTTTTCAGAATTAGAAATCCAAGAAATCCAAAATTTGTTAATCCAAGCTTTCAACATTATCATTCAAATTATAAAAATAGTCAAAGACATTCAGGAAATCACAGGTTTATGCATAATAACAGTAGTTTCAGAAATCAAAATAGAGCTAGGCACGTATTATTGAATATAATTAATTACCTATTACGAAACACACAGGCTCGACAATTTGAAAATACTCGTTGTTGAAGACGGAAAATAGCAGACAAAACCAGAGACCGCCCAAGATACTCAGCACAGACACAAATGACAGACGAAACGGGATTTCACCTAATGATTGATTTTAAAAATCATAAATATGTAGTGTTAGTTGACACCGGTCCAACATACTCATATGTATTCGAAAAGTTTATAAACACAATAAAACAGTTTGATTATGAAATTAAAAAAACGATAAATAATAAATTAAAGGTCACGAATGGCCAAAAAATGAAAATAGCAGGTCAAGCGTTGATTCCAATTAAAATTGGGTACGTAGAAAAATATTTATTTAGATTCGTACCCGAATTAAAATCAATCGGCATAATAGGAACGGACATAATCGAAAAAATAGGTTTGAGGATGGATTATGAGGAAAAGATTTGGTGATTACCAGAATTACCACATATTAAATATTCGATAGAAGCAAAAGTAAATAAAATGCACGAACCGTTAATACCGTTAGTTACCGACATGCGAGAGAAAGAGACAGATTTGATATAGTGCGAAGTCTCTTCTCCCGTGTCGCCACACACCGCACCCCGAGCCCTCCTTACAGGTGATGCACTCAACTCGATTCCGCCAGCACCCTAGCCGGCACAGAGAGTACGGGAGCATTCTGCCCCTCACTCTAAACTCTAGAAAGCGAGCGACGCAACACTGGCACGTGCCAGCGTTGGCGTACAAAGATTAGATAAGCGGGCTAATCAAAATTTAGAGACCGAATGGAAAACAAATAAGGATAGAAACAAAATAAAAACGAAGTTACACGTGAAAAATAAAGATAGGATTTTAAATACAGAATTTAAGGGGCCATTGGAATGCAATAAAGGGAAAAATGGTTCTAAATTAATGAATGTATTAGATAAAAAGGAGAAAAAAATGATTCGATAATAGAAAAATTATTCGCAATTAGAGAAAATAATTAGTGTGATTTTAGGAATAATGCGGTTATTAATAATAATATAAAACGCGTAAAAGTAGAAAAAAAGAAAAATATAGAATTTTGCAATTAAATTTCTGAATAGATAATAAAGTTCAATGAAGCACAACAAGGGCGATTAGAAAATTTCATTAAAATAAAAATTACGAATCAAGGAACAGAGTTAAAACCAACACATCTAACTAGCCATAAAATAGATGTGCAATATCATGAACCTATTAAGCAAAGATACTATTATGTATCGCCAAAAATTAGGGAATATATGTATGAGGAAGTAGACAGACTTTTAGAGAAAAAAGTTATAGAACCTTCTAATAGTGATTGGTCAAATCATATAGCAATGATTAAGAAACCTAATGGGAAATACAGATTTTGTTTAGATTTCAGAAAAGTAAATAAAATCACGAAAAAAGACTTATACCAAATTCCAATAATGTCTGAAATATTAGATACATTAAGATCCACAAATTACATGTCTAAAATCGATCTTCGGTCAGCATATCATCAGATACGACTGGACAAATAATCGAAACCAATTACAGCTTTCATAGTCCCAGGCAAAGAAATGTATCAGTTTAACCCTTATGTGAACAATCAACTTTCTGTACGTTCATGGGCAACCGCGTACCCGGGTACCCACATCTGTTTTTTTTTATTTATTGTGTTCTAATATGATTGAAATACACTCAAACCAATTCCATTTAATAAATAAACATAAATAGAAACTATTTTGGTTCTTTCCATGACATATAGATCCGTACAGATGTTTTGAATGGAAATCGAAGCAGAGGTTTCGAGCGCAAAGCGGGTAGTGCACGGTCAGTTTTCACGTACGGCGGTCGGCAGCTTTCCTTTTACGTCAATGAGCCTCGAGATAGTACTGGTAGGTTAAAAGTAATAGGCTCTTGTCATCTTTGTTATAGATTAACAATCAAAAGGCGCAGAAAGACTAGAAAGAGTTGCGTTAAGTGTAAAAATCCTGTATTATTTACAACACCCATTTCCAAATGAATAAGTCACTTTTCTTCTAGTGGGTACCCGGGTACCCGGTTGCCCCCCAGAGCTACTTTTTTCAATAGCCGAATGTTCATATAAATTAAATATATTTTTATACATTTAATATAGCCAATAGCTTTTTAAAAGGCCAAAGCGTGGAGATCCGGAACCTCAGGCCGTGAAAAATGTTTACAAAGAGTTAACAATAAAAATGTGAGTTGTTGGGTACCCGGGTACCCGGGTGCTTACATAAGGGTTAAGATGATGCCATTTGGATTAAAAAATGCGTCTGCTACATTCCAGCGCCTGATGGACTCAATAATAACACCAGAATTAAAGCTAAATGTATTTTGTTATTTGGATGATATAATTATAGATTCTAAACACTTTGAGGAACATTTAAAATACTTGGAATTATTTTTAGATACAATTAAAAATGCAGGTTTAACAATAGGTTTAGACAAATGCGAATTTGGACGTTCTGAAATAAAATATTTGGGTTTCAAAGTAAATGAAAAAGGATTATAAGTTGATGAAGAAATAATTGAACCAGTTTTAAATTTTCCAAGGCCAAAAATAATTAAAAAACTTCAAAGACTTATAGAAATGGCTTCATGGTATAGGAAATTTACCCGAAATTTGCAGGAATTGTGGAACCATTACATAAGTTATTAAAAAAGGAAGTAAAGTGGGAATGGTCTGACAAAAACAGGAACAGGCTTTCACGACTATTAAACACTTACTAACAACAGCACAGATTTCAGCCTGTCCTGATTTTGAAAGCTCATTCCAACTTGAAACTGATGCTAGTGACATAGGAGTAGGTTCTGTTTTAACACACACAATAAACGGTGAAAATTATGTAATAGCGTTTGCGAGTAGAGGTCTGAATGGAGATGAACGTAAATATTCAGCTTCAGAAAAAGAATGTTTAGCCGTAGTCTGAGCGACTAGAAAGTTTAGACCATATTTGGAAAATTATTCTTTTAAGGTTATCACAGATCATATTGTCTTAAAACAGTTACATAACTTAAAAAATCCAACAGATCGATTAGCAAGATGGGCTTTAGAATTGTTAGAATACGATAATGAAATTGTATATAGAAAAGGAAGAAGATTTTTAAGAAATTGAAGATACCTGGTATAAAAATAAAATGATTCAGGTTAAAAATAAACCAGAGGAAAATCCTAATTGGCCTATACGCGATAATAAATAATATTTTTATAGACCCGACCCTTCAAAATCAAGCTTAAATTTAGACAGCAATCCGTGGAAATTAACAATACCAAAAGAACTAAGGGAACAAGTTTTAATTTAAAATCATGACAGCAAACAAGCAGGTCATTTAGGCATGGAAAACACATACGCAAAAATTTCCGAAACTTATTTTTGGCCCGGAATGTATTCTGAAACGTTAAAATATGTAAAAAATGCGATATTTGTCAGAGAATGAAACCAAAATTAAACAATGAGATAGGTTTGATGGGAAAGGGTGTAATAGAATAACCATGGACAGTAGTAGCATCTGACATGATGGGTCCATTGTCAATGACAAAATCGAGAAATCAATACATTTTGGTGTTTGTTGATATGTTTACAAAATGAGTGGAAATAATTCCAGTAAAAAATAAATTATCGTCATCAATTAAAAAAGAATTTAATAAGCGTATAATTTCGAAATGGGGAACACCTAGAATATTATTCACGGATAACGGCAAAGAATATGTGAACAAATCGATAATTAAATTAACGAAAACATTTGGTATTAGACACTCAGAAAGTCCTAAATATCATGCGCAGGCAAATCCAACAGAAAGATGTAATAGGTAAATTAAATCAGCAATAAAAGCGTATTTAGAAAAAGATCATAAAACATGGGATGACAATTTAGATGATCTGCAATTTGCTTTAAATACTAGTAAACATTTGTCTACAGGTTTTCACATCAGCTTTTTTAAATTTAGGTATAGAACTCTAACCCATACAAGTCTTGAATAAAGATTTAGAGAGAAAAAGCGGAATAGAATTTCAAAAGTCAGAAAAATAGGCAGATAGAATGAAAACATTAAAAGCAATTAGAGAAGAGGTCATTAAAAATTTAGATACCGCAAATGAAAGACAATCTAGGTATTATAATCTAAGACGTAGAACTATAACTTTTGAAATTGGCGCACGATTACTAACAAGCAATAAATCATTTTCAAATAAAGGGGAAGGAATAGCTCAAAAATTAATTAAGAATTTTGAAGGACCATTTTTCATCAAAGCAAAAATTTCACCAACACTTTACGAATTAAAAACTAAAAATGAAAAAGCATCATTAGGTAACTGAAATATTAAAGATATCAAAAAATTTATCAGTAGAGAGGAGATTTTGATTTAAATTTTTTTTTAAAATGGTATGCATATGAATAGTTTTAATTTTGTTACACTACTGACAATGACAAAATAACACTAACAAATAAACCTAAAAAAGGACTGAAAAAACAGAAAAAAATCTTTAATTACAGGAAAATGGACCCAAAAATGATCTTAAAATGCAAGGATTAATTAAGGAATTAGTTGGAGAGGAGCTATTGACTTACTTATGTTAGAAATGGACAGAGTTGATGCAACCGCCAGCGAACGAAAATAAGGAAGAAAATATAGCGAGAAGAGAAGAATATGATAGAAGGAAGAAGGCAGAAACTGATATTAACATGCACAGGGAGTTAAGAAAGATAACGGCAGAAGAAATGAAAAACAAGCGTGGTTAGAGAGGGAAGGGTATGATAAACCAATGTCCAAAGTAGAAAGAAAAGAAAGAAAGAAAGTCGGAGAAGAGATAAGAGAAATAATAGACAAAACACGCAAGCGACTTAGGACTAATGTCTTGGACGGAAATTTCGAAAGCGCTTGAGAGGGAAAAAGAGGAAAAAATTACAATATTCGAAATTTATTAAGAGAAATGGCGGAAAGGCATGCAAAGGAAGCATAAGACAAGGAAAAAGAGGAAATATATGAAACATGGAGAAACCACCGAGCAGAATTAAGAATCTGGGAGCTGGAGAACAGGAAAATATTACTAAAGGAAGCTAAAAAAGAGAAGATGGAATGGAAATACAAAGAGAACAAAGAGAATTAGGAGACATAGCTAGAATGGCACCGGAAGGAGCAAAGATAAAACTTGAGAAATATATAGAAAAGAAGACAAGAAAGCTCCAGATTAAAAAAGATAATGAGAATTTTTTAGCACACTGCTAATTCATTACTAATGACATTATCAAATAAAATAAAATTATCCATCTTACTTATTAATATATTCAACAGAAAAATTCATTCAATACCCTTCACGAACACAACAGTCGAGAATAATCTTGAGATAATTTAAGTTAAAATATTTAACTCTTGTATTAAAATTAAAGTTATATTTATAAAGAGAAACAAAGTTAACCTAGTGAATAAAAAGTAAAAATAAATACGGCTATAAGAGGCCAAGATTGATTTTAAATTGAAAATAAAAGCAGAATTTAGATATAAGTTATTTTCAGGAAAGAAGAATCACAGAAAGCGGAACTTCAAAAGGATACTTATCTGAATTGATAACACTAAAAATTTTGAAAAAAATAGGTTAAGATAAGAAATTTGGAAAAAATATATTTCAAATACAAACTCTAGATTTTACATATTTTTTAAATGAAATAAGAAAAAAGATATCAAGAAAAGAATAAAAATTTTGTTTTTGTTTGGGTTCAAAAAGTAGGATGTGTTAAATTATGTTTCAGCTTACAAAAAAATGATGAAAGAAATAAAGATGTGGCAGTGCAGGCATTCCGAGAGGATGGTACCAGTAGAACTTTACATTCTTCGCGATACGTACTGTGGAAAGATGTCGAACAGGACAAAAACCCACCACACTGTTCCTGATTCGACAAGGGCCAAATAAATAAAAGAAGGCTGGACAGAGGCAAATCAGGAGTTCAAGGAAATTATAATATTTGCTCTAGGGAAGGTGGAATGGACAGAACTTAACTACAGAGAAACAATACGAAAAATTCAAGACAAGAAAAATAAAGAAGAAGATGATGAATATATTCAGCTGGACCTAACAGAGGTGGATTTTTACTTGACCCTCAATGACGAAATCGAGAAGAATAAAGAATTATTTAAAGAATAAAGGTCGTCCCAAACAGGGGGGGGGGTGTAAGAAAGTTACAAGCACCCCGCAACCACACGGTCCTTCAGGCCCATGCTCAGGAGTGGGGAACAACACCCCCAGTCTTTAATTACCGAAAACCTGCCCCGAAGCGCTCAGTCTCGTGCTCCATGCACGCCTGCCTCGTCCTATGCTCACGGCGCTATCTTAATAGACCCCAAACAGGAAATCGGCTTTCGGCTTCACCGACAAAAATCCACCACCTCATCACGTCCGCTTTTGGCTTCACCGCCTGAAGCCACCATCTCAACTCGCACGCTCTTGGCTTCGGCCCCCGGATCGGGCCTAATCAGATTGTACTAGAATCAAACCGAAGGGCCAATGACAATGCCACCGAACGCGTCCTCGGGTTGCGGATAGAGGGTGCCTGTACCAAGGGCTTCCGCTGAATATGGTTACAAAAATAAATAGGCAGTCGCGGATAATTGTCCAGGGGTGGTCCCGAAGGAATTAACCCCCAAGAGGAGGTGTGAAAACCGTGCCGAAACCTGAATGGCACCTGGATGAGGTGTCTAGAACGGTGACTCTGGGATACCGGGCGACCTCTCAGAATACGCAGCCTTATCCTTGCATGCGAAGCTCTACAAGGATGGACAAACCCCGTGCAGGGCTCCCGACAATGGGTCGGCCAACAATGCCTAACAATCTAGAGCTGGGGGAGCCAACGAAAATGGATTCAATGCGATAGATCGGCGGGATCTCGTGACCTTTGGGTGGACGGAGCAACTGAATCAAGACTTGCTAGACTGCTACGATACGAGTGTGGCCCGTGAACGGGATTACATAGCACGGCTGCATGCTCTGTGGTGCGAGAAACACCCGGAGCTATCGCACTTTTCGCAGCAACGTCTTCCAAACCATGCTGAACTACTCCGTAAAAGGGGCTATGTATGCGGAACGCCTACTCTACCACAGCTAGAACAAGCCGGCAACAATGAAAGAGAGGCGACACTAAGATCAACCGCGGGCAGGCATCCAATAGATGAAGAGCGATGCTTTACGACCCGGAGAAACATCAACTCCAAGGTTTCTCTCAAGCCTAAAGATCTGGCTGAAATGGATGACGAGCTTCGTGGACATTTTTCCGCTGAATCCGACTTCTGGGCTATCAATTATTGTATGTATAATGCAGCGAGAGCTTTGGCCGATGCGAACCGTAAAACAAAACCAACGGCTGATCATAAGACCAAAAGACGAATGCATCAACTTGCCATAAAGATAGGCTGGGCAAGAAGGTACGCGTCCCGCATTCAATGTGTGATTGACTACATCACATCTGGCAGGAATTTTACCGCCAAGGTTCGCAAGTTCGCGCGCGAACTCCGGACCCGTTATCACACACTTAACAAGTCAAAGCTGCTGACCATCATGCAGCATATTGTTGAGAGATTACGAATACTAACTGACGCTAAGAGAAGTCTAGAGCGGAGGGAGAGATGGGTCAGAGAAAATCAACAGTTTCTCTCTGACCCATCTCGACTCTTCCAAGACGCTCCAGTTACTGTCGAACACCCACCCAAACCAGAGGAGGTCGAAGTATTTTGGAGAGAAGTTTACGAAGTTCAGCATAGACTGGACGAAGACTCGGAAAATATAAATAGCTTCAAGGAGTTATGTGTTGCCCTCATAACACCTGATAAAGAATGCTTACCCATCACTACCGAGGAGGTGAAAAAAGTATTAAGAGGGATGAAGAACTATTCCGCACCGGGACCAGATTGTATCAAAACCTTCTGGTGGAAGAAGTTTTCTTCAACCCATCAGCATTTGGCCCGTATTTTCACCTCATATTTGAAGTCAAAAGAGCCGATTCCGGAGTGGTTGGTGGAAGGGCTTACAATACTCCTGCCGAAAATAGCCAACTTAGCTGACCCGAAGAATTACAGGCCAATAACTTGTCTGAACACACTTTATAAGATATTCACAGCTATCCTAAATAATAAGATTGTTCGGGCAATTGAACATGTGTGGCAAGAAATGTATGAACAACGAGGCTCAAAGAAAGGCCTAGCCGGATTTCGGAAGAACCTGCTCATCGATAGATGTTTCTGCAAAGATGCAGCATTCAACCAGCGTGACCTATCGATGGCCTGGATTGATTATCGGAAAGCTTTCGATTTTACATCCCATACACTTATCAACTGTCTTTTGGAAATCTTAAAGGTTCATCCGCTAATAGTTGGGCGCATAGAGAAATTGATGCGGCTTTGGAAAACCAGATTTACTATTTCATCTGGCAAAAATCGTGTGACAACTAACAAGGTCACGTTTCAGAGAGGTGTCTTTCAGGGCGACACCATAAGCCCACTCCTCTTTTGCCTTACACTATTGCCACTATCTCTAGCACTATGCCATTCCGACGGGTACTTGTGCGGCAAACCTGCAGATCGAAAGTACAAGGTCACTCATGTATTTTACATGGACGATCTTAAGATCTATGCTAAAAACAGAGAGCAACTTTATCTAGCTCTGGGGATTGTCGAACGATATACTAAGGAAATTGTAATGGAATTTGGGGTTGACAAATGCGCCAAGGTTTATTTGAAGCGAGGAAAACTTAATGGCATCACTGAAGATCCTGAGCTCGTTGATAGAAGCGCCATACGACACCTTTGCGTTGGAGAGACTTATACATACCTGGACGTGCCACAGAGCCGCATTCAGGATGTGACATCTATAAAGGATACTCTCCGAAGCAGATACAAACGTCTCATCCGACAGATTTGGTCTTCCAAACTGTCGGCGAGGAACAACGTATCTGCAACGAACATGCTTGCCGTCCCGGTACTACTCTATTCATTTGGAGTAGTTCCATGGACGAAGAACGAGCACAGATTTCTTGATATCGGGACAAGAAAGGTTATGCATATGAACAAAAGCATGCATATTAAGTCTTCCGTTCCGCGACTGTACATCTTACGCCGTCAATGGGGTCGCGGAATATTTAGTCTTGAATGTCTTCACAACAGGATTATTCTGGGTACAGCACATAGAGTTGCAAATGGAAGAGATCCTCTTCTTAAAGTGGTCAGGAATCACGAAGAAGTGGGCAAAGGAGCATTTCTGTACAAAGCAGCAGAGGAGGCTGCTGAAACACTCGGACTTGACTTCAGTATTAGGGGTGAGCAAAATGCATTAAATCTAATCTATCTCGAGTACTCACTCCTGAAAGCCCGGATTAAGAAAGCACAAGAGGAAAACTTTCGTGAACAGCGTCTCGATAAGAGGATGCACGGTATCTTCCACAGAAATATGCAGGATCAGTCAATGTCTTGTGAGCTAACGTTTGCTTTCCTTAAATCGCCCGGATTGAAGTATGTCACCGAAGGTTTCATTTTTGCATGCCAAGATGGTGTTATTTCCACCTTAACATACCGTCGCCACATTTTGAGCCAAGACATTCCCGATGATAGCTGCAGAGCGTGCCATGCACACCCCGAGCATTTAGCTATCTAAATATAGCTCTAAATATATAGCCTCTAAATGCTCCTAGGGAAATTGAGTCAATTGTCGAGAATGGGAAGTGCCGCATATACTGGAACTTTATATTCTCGACAATTGTTTCTGTTGCTCACTCGAGGCCTGACATGGTTCTTCTTGACTTCGAGAAACGAACCATGTTCGTTATCGAATTTTCGGCACCAGCTGACAAAAACATCATAGCCAAGGAGAATGAAAAGAAAGAGAGGTATCGCGACCTTATAAGGGAGTTGCAACGATTGTAACCGGAATATTCTGTTAAACTGATCGGCCTTATCAATGGCGCTTTTGGAGGGGCCAAGCTCCAAGAGCGCCGATGATAAGGACGATCAGTTTAACAGAATATTCCTGGTACAATCGTTGCAACTCTCTTATAAGGTCTCGATACCTCTCTTCCTTTTCATTCTCCTTAGCTATGATGTTTTTGTCAGCTGGTGCCGAAAATTGGATAACGAACATGGTTCGCTTCTCGAAGTCAAGAAGAACCATGTCAGGCCTCGAGTGAGCAACAGAAACAATTGTCGAGAATATAAAGTTCCGGTATAAGCGGCACTTCCCATTCTCGACAATTGACTCAATTTCCCTAGGAGCATTTAGAGGAGCGATATTAAGGTGAATGCTGTAGGAGTGACAGAGATGGTAATAAAGTACTCTTAGCTGTGCATGGCACACCCTGCAGCTATCATCGGGAATGTCTTGGCTCAAAATGTGGCGACGGTATGTTAAGGTGGAAATAACACCATCTTGGCATGCAAAAATGAAACCTTCGGTGACAGACTTCAATCCGGGCGATTTAAGGAAAGCAAACGTTAGCTCACAAGACATTGACAGATCCTGCACATTTCTGTGGAAGATACCGTGCATCCTCTTATCGAGGAGGTGTTCACGAAAGTTTTTTTCTTTTGCTTTTTTAATCCGGGCTTTCAGGAGTGAGTACTCGAGATAGATTAGATTTGATGCATTTTGCTCACCCCTAATACTGAAGTCAAGTCCGAGTGTTTCAGCAGCCTCCTCCGCTGCTTTGTACATAAATGCTCCTTTGCCCACTTCTTCGTGATTCCTGACAATTTTAAGAAGAGGATCTCTTCCATTTGCAACTCTGTGTGCTGTACCCAGAATAATCCTGTTGTGAAGACATTCAAGACTCAATATTCCACGACCCCTTGACGGCGTGAGATGTACAGTCGCGGAACGGAAGATTTAAGATGCCTGTTCAGACAAGTTATTGGCCTGTAGTTCTTCGGGTCAGCTAAGTTGCCTATTTTCGCCAGGAGTATTGTGCGCTCTTCCACCAACCACTCTGGAATCGGCTCTTCCGGCTTCAAATATGAGGTGAAAATACGGGCCAAATGCTGATGGGTTGAAGAAAACTTCTTCCACCAGAACGTTTTGATACAATCTGGTCCCGGTGCGGAATAGTT
>NC_046666.1:118396985-118398250 GCF_010883055.1 Belonocnema kinseyi | reverse complement strand
GAACTTCGTAGACTTCTCTCCAAAATACTTCGACCTCCTCTGGTTTGGGTGGGTATTCGACAGTAACTGGAGGGTCTTGGAAGAGTCGAGATGGGTCAGAGATAAACTGTTGATTTTCTCTGACCCACCTCTCCCTCCGCTCTAGACTTCTCTTTGCGTCAGATAGTATCCGTATTCTCTCAACAATATGCTGCTTGATGTTCAGCAGCTTTGACTTGTTAAATGTGTGATAACGGGTCCGGAGTTCGCGCGCGAACTTTCGAACCTTGGCGGTAAAATTCCTTCCAGATTTCAATGTGTCAATCACACATTGAATGCGGGACGCGTACTGTCTTTCCCAGCCTATCTTTATGGCAAGTTGATGCATTCGTCTTTTAGTCTTATGATCAGCCGTTGGTTTTGTTTTGCGGCTCGCATCGGCCAAAGCTCTCGCTACATTATATACACAATAATTGATAGCCCAGAGGTCGGATTCACCGGAAAAATGTCCACGAAGCTCGTCATCAGCCAGATCTTTAGGCTTGAGAGAAACCTTGGTGTTGATGTTTCGCCGGGTCGTAAAGCATCGCTCTTCATCTATTGGATGCCTGCCCGCGGTTGGTCTTAGTGTCGCCTCTCTTTCTTTGTTGCCGGCTTGTTCTAGCTGTGGTAGAGTAGGCGTTCCGCTCACATAGCCCCTTTTACGGAGTAGTTCAGCATAGTTTTGCAGACGTTGCTGCGAAAAGTGCGATAGCTCCGAGTGTTTCTCGCACCACAGAGCATGCAGCCGTGCCATGTAACCCCGTTCACGGGCTACACTCGCATCGTAGCAGTCTAGCAAGTCGTGATTCAGTTGCTCCGTCCACCCAAAGGTCACGAGATCCCGCCGATCCATCGCATTGAATCCATTTTCATTGGCTCCCCCAGCTCTAGATTAGTCGGCATTGTTGGCCGTCCTATTGTCGGGAGCCCTGCGCTTTCTGTTGTTTTGAACCGCACTTACTACAACTATGTTTGGTGTTGTCATTGTTGTTCCCACGAGAAGCTAGGGAAAGGGTTTCGTCCATTCTTGTAGAGCCCCGCATGCAAGGATAAGGCTGCTTACTCTTAGAGGTCGCCCGGTATCCCAGAGTCACCGTTTTAGACACCTCACCCAGGTGCCATTCAGCTTTCGGCACGGTTTTTACACCTCCGCTTGAGGGTTAATTCCTTCGGGACCACTCCTGGACAATTATCCGCGACTGCCTATTTATTTTTGTAACCATATTCAGCAGAAACCCTTGGTA
>NC_046666.1:118386688-118396885 GCF_010883055.1 Belonocnema kinseyi | reverse complement strand
ATAAAATAAAATAAAATAAAATAAAATAAAATAAAATAAAATAAAATAAAATAAATAAATAAATATGTAATATTTTGATCTTAAATCAACTTTGCTCAGTAAGCCGACTGAGGATTTACGCCACTGGTAACAGACAGAGCCGTGTTTGGTTGCGTTTGTAAACTCTGTTCGCCGTTTTGATCGAAGCTACTCTGGCGATGCGGTCGCTCCCTGGATATACCTCGAGGATTACACCCAGTGGCAATCTGGTACATCCCATGTTGTCCTCTCTTAGGATCACAACTGAAACAGCCTTCAATTCCTCGGTGGATTTGTGCTATTTTTGGAGAATTTGCAATTCGTTGTGATATTTTTTGTACCATTTTTTCCAAAAGTCCTTTCGAGCGTTGGTGATAAAATTGTAGGTTGACAGCCTGTTGTCTGCAACCAAAACGAGATTTTTCTCAGGCAAAGAATTGAACGGTCGACCCATTAATAGGTGAGCAGGAGATATAGCTAGGGGATCATTAGGTTCAGCCGAAAGAGCGTACAATGTACGAGAATTAAAAATCGCTTCGATTTCAATTAACAAATTGTTAAACTGCTCATACGTTAGTTTTTGATCTTTCAACACACGTTTTAAATGATGTTTGAAACTCTTTACAGCTGCTTCCTAAAGACCGCCGAAATGAGGGGACAAAGGTGGATTGAAATGACACTCAACTCGTTTATCTAACGCAAAATTTCTTAGTCTGCTTGTACTCTACGGTATCGAATAGATCATAGATCTCACGAAGTTCTTTATCAGCCCCTATAAAGTTTCTCCCGTTATCCAAATAGATGTATTCTGAAACCCCACTTCGACCGATAAACCTACGCAAAACTGCCAAAAATCCCTCTGTCGAAAGGGCGGTTGCCAGTTCGATATGCACCGTCTTAGATACCATGCAGATAAAAACACAACCATAGATCTTAATGAAACTCCTGTTGCGATTTTTTTCTCCTTAATGAGAATAGGACCAAAGAAATCTACCCCCGTGCGACTAAAAGCTGGAGCTTCCGTTACCCTGACTTCAGGAAAGACAGTCATTTTAGCCTGCATCATTTTAGGGTGTTGTCGAATACATTCGATGTATCTATGGACGATTTTCATAATTTGACCTTTTCCGTTCAAAACCCAGAATTTTTCTCTAAGAGTGTATAGAGTCGATTGGATACCGGAATGCTTATTTTCTACATGAGATTTGCGAATGATGAGATCAGTATTTGGATGTCTGCTAGGTATTAAGAGAGGGTGTTTTTTATTATAGATCAAATCTGCCTTTTTTAAACGACCACCTACTCGAATGAGATCGCGCTCGTCGTGAAAAGGATTCTGCTCATCGATTTTGGTAGAATTTCGTTACGCAATTGTGGTTTCACCAAAAGTCGCCTCTCAAATAGTAGCAAGACGTTTGATCTCCTTCGGGTATCTTTTACGTTCTATCATCGCTAGCAAACGATGTTCCGCATCGCTTTCCTGACAGGATAGTGGACGATCTCTTTTAGTGTTTAGGGTTTTCCAGCGTAGGAGATACGCAACCAGTCTTGTGAGACGTTTGGATGATGACACTCGATAATATATATATAATCACATGTTACAGTACTAAGCAAAGAAACACCCTCTTTCAAAGCGGGCATTTTTACCGACGATGGTTCGACCGACTTAGGCCATTCTTTCTCCGGTTGAACTAACCGCTTGGGGCCTGAAGTCCATAAAGTATTTTTGATGAAATCTGATGGTAATTATCCCCTAGTAAGCGCATCGGTAGGATTGTCTCCCGATCTGATGTGTCTTCACTGAACTTATTCTTCTAGAGACTGGATATCGGCGACCCTATTTGATTCGAAATTCCGCAGCAAATGAGGAGCTTTTTCAGCCAACACAATACGATTGTAGAATCTGACCAAAAGCTAACTTTCCTGGTCGGAAACTCGAATTGTGCCTTTGATTCGAATTACAGTTTCATGAGGATTGAAGCTGCACAGAGTCTAGCCGTGGAATTCTGACACCGCTCAAGGGAGCTACTCTAGATTTTCTACAAACCAGGTTTACTGTAACCTTACCATTCGCATCAAGAGATCGAATTTAGAGACATGCTCCATAACTATGAAGACATGCGTCTCGGAAACCATAGATTTCGACTTCATCTGGATTTTCGCACAAGAATTTTTGCGGCACTGCAAAATTCTGTAAACATGAAATGTGCTTGGTAAATGATTTCCATTTAGTCTGAATTTCTTGCGGCAGTAATTCATCCCACGTGATTTTTGATTTCCAACAATCCTGTATCAAGACTTTGGCGTAGAGACCCACCGGCCCCAGAAGTTCGAGAGGATCGAAAATTTTTGCGATTTCAGAAAGCAACTTTCTCTTGGTGGAAGTGGTTTGAGCATCGATAGCTCGAACCACGTACGTCAGAATATCGCCCTGAGAATCCGAAGTAATTTAGAGCGTTTTTTGAATGGGATTTTCTTTGATAATGCAATCGAGATTGAACATTTGCTTCACGATATCATTGAGAATATCAGTATGGTTGAATACCATTATCTGATGATAAACCCATCCCGACCTAGCAACTCGATCATTTCATCGCGAATACTGAGAATTTCCTCGATGGAATTTGCGCCTGAGACCAGATCATCCACGTAAAAATCCCGTGGGAGAATTTCACTGGTACGTGGAAAATCTTTTCCCTCATCACGAGCAAGCTGCTGTACGGTGGGAATTGCCAGGAATGGTGCGCATGCAGTTCCGAAAGTCACGGTGTTTAATTGAAACGTTCTGATTTTACCCTGATGATTCCATAACATTTTTTGAAATTTTCTTTTGTTTGGATGGACCTTGGCCTGTCTGCACATCTTCTCGATGTTGGCGGTTATCACGTACGTATGTGTTCGAAATCCGAGAACCTGTTCAAAGATTGCATTTTGAATCATAGGACCTACCAATAGTTAGTAGTCTCGAACCTTAGTAGTCTCGCTAGCTGTTTTAATCAAAGCGTGATAAGGCAGATAACATCTCTCTTTGATGTCGGCACACAAAGTCATATGTTTTAATGCAATATACTCATTGAGTGCTTTGTGATACTCCGATTTAACTGTATATTGGACTCAAATTTTTTCTCTAGTGCGTAGAGACGCTTCAAAGCTTGATTTCTGGATTCACCGAGCTGAAATTTGATGTTTTGAAAAGTGAGTCGTACGATGTATCTACCGGTGCCGTCACGTAGAGTGTTATCAACGTAATGTTGTTCACGAGCCACGTCATCGCGAGACTTCAAAGGTTCGTGGTCTGAGTCTTCTATTGCCCAAAATCGCTCAATGAGCATGTCTAACTTTGCAACATTGCAAGAAGCCTTTGTAGTTGTTACGAGGATACCTGATCCTCCTATCACTACCCAACCTCATGTAATTTTTTTCAGAATGATTTGAGATTCTTGATGCCTAAGTTTAATTTGACCTATCGACAACGGGGATAGGGCAGTACCTGCTGTCAATAGGATGTCGACAGACTTCGGTATGTGAAACTGCGGATCAGCCAGTTGTAAATTTTATGAAATATCGAGCAGATTTCGTGGGAATGTTTCATTGGGTACGAGATCTCGTATTCTTGGCACTATTAGAAAATTTAATTCCCGTTTCAACTTGTTACAAGTGGAAGAAAAAGTAGCTTTAATGTAATGTCTGGATAACGTACTTAAACCGTTGACGGCCCCAATGTTAATCGAACAAGTTTTTTTAGGAATGTTAAGTGACTTTGTAAAATTTTCTGTTATTAAATTTACTTTGGCACAGGAATCTAATAGCGCCCTTCCCATATAACAATTCCTCAGGTTATTTTGAACCTTCAAAACCGCAGTTGTCATTAATTGCGAATCTGAAGGGAACGCTTCAGAAGCGTAGTATTGTCGATATACTCGTACTCATGCTGTTGAAATGGGAGGACCTGTATCCTGCGAATCTCCCACCTCTTAGATAATTCCGATTTAATCGCCTTTGCTGTCTTATAAGAATGTAATAGTGTGTGATGATTTCCATCACACTTTTTGCAACGCTGCTGGCTTTTACATTGCCCTGAGTGCGCACACAAACAGTTTTTACACAGTTTGTGTATTTCGCGACGTTCCAGCGTTCCTAAACTTTAAATTCGTTAAAAATCGGACATTTGTAAAGCTGATCATTTTCTTTGCATGCGACACAACAAAAGATCGACGGATTAGAAGCAGCCGTTACGAGAGAGCATGCTTCTAATGTTCGAACCTTTGTAAAAGGTTGATTGATTGCTCACCCCCCCCCCTTTCCTTGCAATATTACGGCCACTCGAGGGAAATTGCTCTAGCTAACGCAGTTTAAAAACGGAACACTGTATAAATTTATACAAATCTTCCGGTGGTAAGCACCTCCCTAAAATTCGGATAACGATCTACTCGTGAACCTCGATTTTGACTTCTTTGAGCATGTTACGATGCTGTCGAGCTTTGTAGATAAGGGACGAGAAATCGTCCGCATTTTCCCGAAAAAAACGGGAAGATCGAGGATCGCGTGAAGATGTTCCGCGACTATTATTCGTTTTTGATCGTATGCTCCACACAAAGCTTTCATGCATTGGTATTGTTTTCCTCGCTAGGAGGGACCGCGATAATTTTGTTTGAAGCTGAACCGAACAGAGCGTTAGATAATTGTGTATGCTTAATGTAGTCGCTAAGATCGGACTGCGTGTGCACTAATGCTTCGAAACTGTGTTTCCACGAAACCCCTATTTCATGATCTTCGTTAAAAGAAGGAATTTTAATTTCCGGTGATTTTGGCCGGTCCTGTTTTTCTGAAATTGTGAGGTTGCTTTGCTTTAATGTCGAATTTGCAAGTGGCGACGCGTTTTGTAAATTTGTGACCGCGGTCGCGATGTCATAATAATCCATCACGATTCCGAAAAAAGATTCGAGACGCGGATTTTCGTGATTCAAATTAGTCAATTCGTCATTATATCGCTCGTGTTTTTAAAAGCGCGCGGTAACTCCCTTTAAACGCAACTGCGCGTTGATCGGATCACACTTCGCGTCTTGAAGATAGGTATCTAAATTCAAGGTTAATTTCTATAGCGAAACCCTTTTTTGTACGATATACGCGACGCGTTTTTTTTATCTGCGGACAAGGCCATGTTAACTGAATTTGAAATAATCAAAATGTCGATTAAATTGAATTTTAATAAATTAGAACAAATTTAAAAACTCGAATTTTAACGGTTTAATTCAAAAATATCCTATCCAAGTTACTTCGGGTGGTCACCACGTAAACAATGAAACTGCGTATCATAATGCTGTGACGCAAAACGAAAAAAAATTAATCCAAGAAACGACAAAAGAAAACTTTAATCATTTCGCGAAAATAATAATTCGCTGAATTTAAATCGCGAAAATAACCCTACACTTCGACTTGCAAAGTAATCTAAATTCAAATCGCAAAGCTAGTCCGACCCTTCAGATCGAGAACCAAACCTGAAAAGTAAGTTCGAGCACATGCGTCACTTCGCGTGTGACCAGAAAGTATAGCGGCAACAATAAAAGTATCATTCGCGATGAACTGGCTTGCAAGGCCCGACAATTTTGTTCGCGATTTGAAATGCTTGAAAACAGCGTGGCCCGTGTCGCTTGTTTCTAATCCTCACGACGGCGGTGTGGAGATGCGTGCGCAGTGGCTGCGACAAAATGCAGCCCTGAAACTCTCGGTTCAGATCTGAAAAGTTGGGTGGATTCGAAATGAAAAGGCAAAGATTATGAAAAAAAGCCTATTACGGCAGAAAAAACCAGATTTATTTGAATTGTCGTACAATATGAATTTTTATCCAGAGGAACTGTAACTTCGAAAGCAACGAATTCGGATAGCACCGTGTGCTCACGGCGAACTGGTGTTGATATCACACTGGCGGCGAGGTCGTTCGATCGGTTTGTTTTGGTGAAATTAAGACGAGATTCATCCTGATTTCATTCGATAGAAACCGGTGGGGTTGAAAGAACGTCCCAATTCACGTTTGAATTGGTGGAATACGAATTAGAAATTGCCACAGAGGCGTTGCCGAGGAGGCGTTTTGGTCGCGGTAGAGTTCTACGCGTAACCGAGTTCGTAAGAACATTGAATCGAACGACCCGCGCCACGAGTTGAATCGATGCTCTTTTCTCACATATGCGATCCATTCTCACTCTCTCTCTTTCTTCCGGTAGATTTGAATTTCACACTTTCGCGCGACAAGATTCGTGCTACGCCTGCTTTGCCTGACAAATAATGTGTGACGACGAAACAAGAATATTTTACTATTTTTTGAAAATGCGTCCTTTTATAAATATATTATAAATATTAGGAAATCTTTTAAACTGCTAAAATATTTTTAATCACTTCAACACTTCTAAATTTTTCAACAACCAAATTTTTCTTACAACTTTTAAGTCCTAAAAACTTTAAAAATTGCCGAAAATATTATGGATTCTTTCTCAGAATTTTTAGAAATCTTTAAAAATTTTCTCTAACTATTTATTTTTAAAAACAAGAAATCCTTTTAAATTTGCATATGAATCGAAAGAATATTCTTTCATTAAAACCTTTCAAAATTGGCAAAAGGATTTAAAATTTGTTTGAAAATCTGACTGATTATATTTTGTATGAATATGATTTTAGTGGTTGTTTTCATTTTGTTATTTGCTGAGATGTCGACAAATGTTGAGCGAAATATAGATTTGTTAAGATTTCAAAAGAAAAAGCTTTTTACGAATTTTGAAATATTTGAAGATGATAAAAAAATTTTCTTTGGTTTCCTGAAAAAATTTAATATTTTTCTCATTCTTAAAGTTCATTTGAAGAGAATACTTAAAAAGATTCCAAGATTTTTCAAGAAACTTATCAAAATTATTAAAAATTAATTTTGAGAGAATATTCTACAACTTTTTGAAAACATTTCAAAAAACTGCCAAAAAAGATTCTGGAAAATTTTAAGGTATTTTTCATAATTTTGTACAATTAAAAAAAATAAGAAAAATTCGAATTCTTACAAAATATAATTTTAAAACTTAAAAAATAATTATAATATTGAGAAGATTTTTAAAAGATAAAAGAAACTTTAGATTTCTGAAGATTTTGAAATAAAGTTTTGAATTCCATTTCAGAATTTGGGAAGGTTTTAAGAAATTAAGAATTTTTTAATTTATTTTTTATTTGAAAAACAAAATTTTGTAAAGAAAATTTAAAAATATTTTGAAAATTTTTTAAACATTTAAAAAATGCGTTAACACAATAATCCGATAAAGAAAGTATCTTCACTCAGAAATTTACGAAAAAGTAAATATTTATATACCACCCAGTTCACGGTCGTGAGACCAGAGATATCAGATCTGAAACGAAATGTGGTCCAATACTATTACAGTTCTATGTCCGTGTGAATATAGTAGGAGACGATATACATGACTGGGGATTAAAAGTCAACAATTTGATAGAAAGATAAACTATATAGTAAAAATTCAGCTTTTTTGTAGATTATACTCTTTTTGGCTTTAAAATTAAATAATTTCGTTGAAAGTTCATGTATTTTGTTGGAAATTGACCTTGTTTGCTAGAAATTTAATCTTTTTGGTTGAAAAAAGTAAACTTTTTGTAGGTAATTCGTCTTTTCGACTTGAAAATTAAATTATTTCGCTGAAAATTCATGAATCTTGTTTAAAATTTGTCTTTTTTTGCAGATCATTAATTTTCTTGATCGAAAATTAATCTTATTGGTTGACAATTTAAAAACTTTATTAAAAATTCATTTTTTCTTATAAAATTGTTGTATACAGGAGAAAGCAGAGGAGATGAAAGAAATGATTGAAGAAAATAAAGAAGAGAGTGAATAGGAGAAGAGAGAGAGGAAGAAAATCCAAAGATAAGGTACTAAATGGGGAGGGAAAAAAGTTGTTGAAAAGCTTGGAGGAGTTGGAATGGTATATATTAAACGGAAATACAGAAGGCGATGAGAAAGTAGAATAATACATGCTCAGGTGGTGAAAAGGGAACGGTAATATTATGTGATAGTGGATGATGAGGTAAGAGAGAAGTTTAAGAAACTAGAGGTAGGTGATTATATTGATTCGGAACACTTTCCCTTAATAGTGACATTAGAGGTACAAAAAGCAATCGCAATATGAATAAAAGGGGAACAAATGAAAAAAGTGTAGGAAAAGCGGATTGGTCAAGGGCAGGAAAATAACAGTTTAGAGAAAAGGTCAGAAATATCAAAATGAGAGAGGAAAATGTGGATGAGGAGATGCAAAAAATGATAGAAGAAATAAAAATAGGATTAGAGTGCACGAACAAAAATAAAGTTAGTAAAGGGGAGCATACAAGTGGGTGAGACGAGAACTGTAAAGAGAAAAAAAGGAGGTTAGAAAGGAAGAAAGTGGAGAAAAGGCATAAGTAGTGGGGAAAAATATAGGGAAAAAATGAAAGAGTATACAGAGTTGTGTTATCAAAAGAAAGAGGAAGAGAATACATGGTTTGAGGAAGAAGCGGAGAAGGCTAGGACGGAAGGAGAGGTATGGAAGGTAGTAAATAGAGAAAGAAAAAAAAGAAAAAATGTAAACCAAGATATTGAAGCGGTAGAATGAAAGAAATATCTTTTGGATTTGCTAGGTCGAGTAGAGAGAAAAGTTATCAAGGGAAGAAAATACGGTAGAGAAAGAGAAGCGGAAGAGGACCTATCAAGGGAAGAAATAGTTCTGGTTTTAGGAATAATGAAGGATGGAAAGGCACATGGTCTAGATGAGATTCCAAATGAAGTCTGGAAATATGGAGGGGAGGAACTAGAGGAATGGGCATCGATCATGTGTAATACAGTATGGAGAAGAGAGGGGTGGACAGAGTTATGGAAAGAAGGAGTAGTTATACCAATAGTAAAGAAAGGAAAAGGAGAGGAGGTCAAAGATTATAGAGGGGTGATGTTGATGTTAACGTTCTATAAAGAATATGTAACTATTTTGTCGGAGAGATTGAATATAGAATTTGAAGATCAAAAGATCGAGTCACTGAATCAGACAGGGCTTAGAAAAGGAATGGGGGTAATGGGCAACATCTATGTTTTGAACTATCTAGAAAATAAGAGACTTAAAAGGGAAAAGGGGCAATGATAGCAATGTTCGTGGACTTAAAGGCAGCGTTTGACTCATTAGGAAAGGAAAAGATATATACACTGGCATATGCAGACGACATAGTATTGATAGCAGTGGATGAAGAAAGGATGTCAGGATTAATTACAGGATTCGAGAAATACTTAAATGGGAAAAAGCTGTAGGAAAGAGAAGGTAAAAAAATTGGAGAAGGAGAATGTGGTTATTTGATACGTTGGTATAACCGGTATTAGGTACTGGAGCAGAGATATGAAGATGGAATGAAAGTAAAAATATTGAGAGTTTACAATAAAGGTATATAAGGTGGACACTAGGGGCAGACTGCAGGACTCCAGGATATATGGTGAGTGAAGAAGCGCAAAGGCATAAGTTAAGTATTAGAGCGAGAAAGAGGGAATGCAAATTTGAGAAGAATCTGAGGGAGGGAAATGGAGGAGAGTTGGCGAGAAAGTGTAACGAGATGGGAAGAAGAAAGGAGGGAGTTCTTTAATGATATAGAAATAGAAGACGGTACTGGAGTAAACTATGAAGAATTGGAAAAAAGGGAGAGGGAAAGACAATTACCGAAAGATGGGGGATGATTGAGGAATCAAAATACAATGAATGGTATAAGATGATAATAAAGGAAGGAGTGCCAAAGTATTTAGAAAAGGGATGGGGAGAGAGAAGGTGGACCAGAAAAGCAAGATTTAGATTGGAAAACAAGGTAACGGAGGGGATGTTCTGGGAAAAAGAAGAGAACAGAAAGTGTAGAATATGTTAATGGGAGGAGCAAACATAAGAGCATGTATGGGAAGGATGTAGAAGAGGAATGGAAGATAAAGGAAGCGGAAGTCGCTGAGATTAGAAGCGTAAAGATTGTAAGTAATGGCAAGGTAAAAGTTAAGTAGATTAAGATGCGTTTGCGTTCTCATGCTCTTTCTCTCGCTTGCACTCTCGCTTTCGTTCGATCGGTCACTCGTTTGCTAAGAAGTCCTAAATTGCGCTATCACAAGAAAAAAATATACGAAACTAAATATAAGACCTTATG